>NC_059358.1:5119411-5361911 GCF_019703515.2 Myxocyprinus asiaticus | reverse complement strand
TGATATCACAACATAGCAGTGTGTGAGTAATAGAGTGAAAATAAGTGTTTATAAAATCACAATCAGCCGTTGTAGTCGTGATTTGTGTGAAAGTGAATTCAAATGCACAGTTGTTATAGCGCCTCTTGTGTTAATTTCACCAGGAAACTGCGATAAAACATAGAATTTGGCACATAAAAATAAGTTTGCAAAAATTTGGTTATAGTAACGTTCATTCTATGAGACTAGGTTGGGTATTATTTTGTGCTGTGAATTATTGGCGACCAAGAACATTAAATATTTACAAATCATTTACAAACCAAACACTCAAACTATAAAAGCACGCCTGTTGAGTTTCTCAGAAGTTGTTTATGGTAATACGGATAAATGATTATTAATAAATATATAAATACACTTCAACGTTTAGTTTTAAGGCCTTTTTTACTTGTATGATAAACTATAGAAGTGAAATTTTAGAATTTTAAAGTATTGCAATTTGCAATTTTTGCGCCCCTTTTGCCCCACTGGTTGAAAACCCCTGCTCTATGCAACTTCTATGGCTCTTCAATAAATTAATGTAGGAAGTTCTATTGCAAGCCCTTTTGACATTTAATCACATATAGGATGTGAAATAAAAACAATACATTTTTCACTAGTTAAAATGCTATATCTTCATATCAGGAATGAAATTACTACTAGAGAAAATGCTATTTTTGATATCTGTAAATGTATTTCAACACATTAGATTTGGTATTTCTGATCATTTGGAAATGGATTTAAGATAATAAATTGAAGAGTAACAAAAAAAGTCTTAAAGGCCTTTCTTTCTAGTTACAATAACATTATAGATATTTTAAATTAACATTGCCACTAGTGAAAACCCAAATTACAGATATTAGAAATTAGAATTTTTCCTAATTAAACTGTTGATATCAGGAAAGGACATACACTATTAATTACTGATATAGAAAATATAATTTTACTTGTAGTAAGTAGTGCATTGCTAATATGTGAAATTGTAATTCCAAATAGTAAGAAATCAATTATAAATATCAGTAATTGTATATTGAACAGGAGTGAATGACAGATCATTATGAAATTCTACTATTGAAAATGCAATAGATATCAGTAATTATGTTTTTACTAGTTAAAATTAAATTTTTGATTTCAAGAATGGGTATTTTCCTGAGTATGATGTAATTTTTGCTAAGCAAGAATTAACTAGTTCAAATGTAATTACAGATATCATGTACTGGCCTTTTCACTAGCAGCAATTCCATTGCTGATATTAAGAATAAGCATTTTTACTAGTGAAAAGTTAATTGTCGATTTCTATAATTCATATTCTGCACCTGATAAAATGTCAAAAGGGCTTGCAAATAAAGTTCAGAACTTGCACAAAGTGCCAAAGTCCAATGAATATGAATGAGAACCAAGTGAGAAAAAGATCTCAATATATTGCAGTTTTGAATTGCAATATTATCATTAGGTAGGTTTTATCATGAACCACATATCGGTATAAAATCATATCGATTCCCACCCCAAATAAACGTACCCTAATACCAATTTAAGAGCAACACAAATTTGGGTTCTCCTAAAGCAAAACCTGTTGAAAACCACTACATTAGTGACCATTGTAAACAAGACTCGCGTCACTTCTGAAACACTTTGAACAGGCAGCGCTCATGCTATAATGAACTCTAATGCACAGTCACATGGTGCCAAATTCATTTAGATGTTTTATCTCTACTGATCATTCCTGCTTTACTTTCACAGTGAGGAGTCTGGTCTTATCCACCTAGCACTCTGATTATACAATGCCTTCCCCAGGGTGATTGCTGACACCGCGATGGCGGCACACCCACCGCTGCTCGCTATAAATTGATATGAGAAACAGCATTAACATCATGCTGTATTAGCCGAGCAGAGAAAATAGGTCAGTCATACAAATCAACATCTAAAACAAATAAATTTAGTTCAAATAGGAATGCAAGGTAGACACAGGACCCAGCTGCTCCGGCGGTGATTTTAACACACCATTTCCACCGTACAGGCGTAAGAGGGCTCAATCAAGACTGATTTGTTTTGCCACAGGAGAGGCACTGCAGAGATGACAATACACCTCAATCTTATTTCTTCACACATAACCAGATGGCCAGAGAAGAATCAGGGTTGACAAACTCCAAATGTTCAAGTGCATAGCACATCCACAACTGCATTCTCTTAGACCTTGACAATGTGAAGTCATACAATATGTACAGTATATCGAGAGAGATGATGTCTTCCAGAAGGGCAATTGTATCTCTTTGGTTCATTGAGTAGAGTAGACTTTGACCGTCATTGGAAGGTGATATGACTCTCTTTTTTTGTGTTGTTTTTTCCTTGTCCTGATCACTGAAATGCAATTTACACAAAACAATTACTTGAATACAAATAATAATTTATTGAAAAAAGAAATGTTGGCATAAGTAATAATATTTTATTATTATTATTATTATTATTATTAGTATTATAAATAAGCAATGATGCAATTTTGTTTTAAAATATAATTAAAATGTATATCAAATCACGGTCAGTTTGTGACTTGGACATGCAGGTAGCCTTTTTGATGCCATGTGACCACACAAAGAAAAACAAAACCCACATGAACTTTTGCCCAGCTCAATGGCCGACTACGAAATTTTTTCATGAAATAACAATTAATGTGTTGCCATGGCAACACTATTTAAGATATCAAATATCCCTTGTCATTTTACATCAGCAGTGTCTTGACATTATTCTAAAGAATTTTGAAGCAATTAATGTAAACATAAGAGGGCTATTTCAAAGTCTGTTAAAAGTGCCATACTTCCTGCTGCCAGTTGGTGGCGCTCTGACCATGACCTATAATAGATGCATCTATGTGATCAGCCCCCATTACTAAACATAAAGCTGAATTTTCATAAAAATCACACAATGCACAAAGAAGATTTAAGCCACTTCCTGTTTCCCATTTTTCACCATTAATGTATTGCTTCACCATGGCGACACTGTTCAAAATATCAAAAATCCATTCACAATTTAGCATTTACAATGTCTTGGCATGATGTTGCACAAATTTTGTGCCAGTCACATGAATCCCTTAGGAGGAGTATTTAAAAGTTCAGAGCCTGCGATTTTCAGAAAATCCAAAATGGTAGACTTCCTGTTGGGCAAGCTAATGACTGTAAGCATGAAACTTGTTTGGCTTGATGAGAACAATATATGTACCAGGTTTGGTAACTCTAGGTGAATATAGGGGTGATACAGAGACCCCATTACATGCCTATTTTAAAGGGGCTGCTGCAGGCCCCCTCTACATGCCCATATATGAAATTTTGACCAGTCCTAATGGCCGAAGACTCTGATGTGTGTTCAAAATTTCATGAAATTTTAAGCATGCCAAGCGTCTCAAAAACACTCAAATATAGGAAGAAAGGAATAATAACAATTAATGCATTGCCATGGCAACAGTATTTAAGATGTCAAATATTCCTTTACAATTTTACATCAGTAGTGTCTTGACATTATTCTAAAGAATTTTGAAGCAATTCTTGTAAACACAAGAGGGCTATTTCAAAGTCTGTTAAAAGTGCCATACTTCCTACTGCCAGTTGGTGGTGCTATGACCGTGACCCATAATAGCCACATCAATGTGATCAGCCCCCATTACCAAACGTACAGCTGAATTTTCATCAGAATTACACAATGCACACAGAGGATATAAGGCACTTCCTGTTTCCTATTTTTTTGCCACAAATGTATTGCTTCGCCATGGCAATACAGTTCAAAATATAAAAAATCAATTTGCAATTTAGCATCTACAATGTCTTGGCATGATGTTGCACAAATTTGGTGCCAGTTACATGAATCCCTTAGGAGGAGTATTTAAAAGTTCAGAGCCTGCGATTATCAGAAAATCAGAAGTGGCTGACTTCCTGCTGGGCGGAGCTAATGTAGTATGAGTATGAAAGTTGTTCAGCTTGATGAGAACTATATATGTATCAGTTTTGGTGACTGTTGGTGAAAATGGGGGTGCTACAGAGCCCACTTTACATGTCCATTTTCAAAGGGGGCACTACAGGGCCCTCCCTGCATGCCCATCCCTGCAACTTTTCCTAGCCCTAATGGCCAACGACTCTGGTGTGTCCGCAAAATTTAAAGAGTTTTAATGCATGTTCAGTACCCCAAAAGTACCAAAAACTTTGAAAAGAATAATAATAAATATAGCTGCAAGCAGCGATGACGAGCCCAAGCACCATGGGTCCATTTCCACTTGGTGGCTTTTGGAAAACCATGCAAGGTGGACACATGCATTTGGCATTTGACATTATTTAAAAAAAATGTGAAGCAATTTGGGTAAATATAAGAGGACTATTATAAAGTCTGTTGTAAGAGCCACATTTCCTGCTGCCATGTGGTGGTGCTATGACCGTGACCCAAAATAGTCACATCTATGTGATTAGCCCCCAAGACTAAACATACATCTCAATTTTTATCTAAATCACACATTGCACACAGACGATATGAGACACTTCTTTCTTCCAATTTTTCGCCATAAATGTATTGCTTCGCCATGGTAACACAGTACAAAATATCAAAAATCTGCTCACAATTAACATATACAATGTCTTGGCATAATGTGGTGATGTCTCATGAATCTCCAAGGAGGAGTATTTAAAAGTTCAGAGTCTGCAATATTCAAAAAATCCAAAATGGCCAACTTCCTGTTGAGTGAAACTAATAACTATAATTATGAAAGTTGTCTGGCTTGATAAGAACTATATGTGTACCAATTTTGGTGACTGTAGGTGAAACAGAGGCAACACCCATTGCACGGGGGTGCAACAGAGGCTGTCTTACATGCCCATTTTAAACCTGTTAACTTTCATTGGCCAACAGGTGGGCCGTTTGAGTGTGGCTATAAAACAAATTCTTTGTTTTATATCAAAAACTTCATCAGTGTTCACAAACTTGGTATCAAATTAAAGCTTAAAAACTAATCTTTCATCTTCTGCAGTCTATTTTGCAATTAGAATATTACAGTGAAAAATATATTTTAAAAAGTTAAAAGAGTGCATTTTTAAAACATGCAAAATGTGAGTGACAGTACTTATGTTTCATGATCTCTGCTTATGATTTGATCCAATGATTGAAGAAGAAACAGTATGCGTTTCATTGTGAGGGTCCACTGATGGAAATGGACTCAACCATTTTATCCAAAACATTGAAAATAGGGGGTAAAATGGGGAAAAATCCTGACTGATGCTCTATTTTTATGCTGTCAAGTAATCAAAAATGTCTAATTTCAATAAAATATTTATACTAATTCATTTTTATGCTATCAAAATCAATAACTCCCATATTCGGTGGACTCTTCCACATATTTTGAGCCCACCCACACCTTGATTTGTAATTCACAGCCAGAGCTCTCATTCAACACAGATCAGACACACCGTGGTATTATCAAATGCGCATTGGTTATTTGCCTGGGTCAGTCCGGCCAATAGATGTCTAGTAATGGTTTGACTGGCAGGTCATGTAGGCAATAGTGTGAGGTTTCCATGGTTACATGGGCTGGCCTTTCTCAGTTTAGAATGTGACATCAACCACGTGATCATTTGGAATGATCCAGAGGAGGGGCTCTGACATCCAAGCTGCCAGGAGGCAGAACATCTCCCACTGCTGCTGTGTTTGCATGACCAATCGGACCCGAAATAAAATGTTCTCACTCCTTTTTTCAATGGATCTATGCAAACACATGATGCTTTGGATAAACTGATGTATTTGGTCGAAGTTCCACGCAGTTTTGATGAGGGATACTCGATGTACGGGCAGGAGCGCCTGATCTGCCTAGGCACTCAGAGTAGCTAACAGGCTAAAGGATATTACACACCGGCGCTCATCTAATGTTCATGCATAAGCACACCTGAGCATTTTATTACTTTATTGCATCATCTAGTGTCATAAACCAACTCTTGTATAATTTATGACAGAAAAAATATAATATGTTTGTTGAAAATGAAAATAGATGCTGGCTCCAACTGCTAACAGCACTTACATTGTAACCAGTTATTTTAGAAATTATTATAATATTTCTAATCATGTAAACGTCTTATAAAATGTTGTGCAATAAAATGCTGTCACTTCACATGTGGTTTGAGAGGTGTTTCTAACATTAGTTTTGTTGAGATCCCAAACTTTATATTAAGGTTGGGCGAAATTACCAAAATTTTGTATCATGATATGAGTAATTTTATATCACATTAGCGATATATATCACGATATACAGTATATATAAATCAATAAAATTGTATTGGATATTAAGCCATAATTAGATATTATGTAGCAATGTGTAATTGTAAGTATTCCAGTCAGTGAATGAAATAATTTATAAATGAAAACTACATCATCATACATCATTTTCTCTTTATTTGCAAGCTGACAAACATAAAGTAAAAAAATGCCACGTTTCAGTCTGATGATGTTCAATAATCGTCTTCTTTTTATTTTTATAATTATACTTATTATTATTATTATTATTATTATTATTATTATTACTATTATTATTATTATTACTATTATTAACTTTCCTCAAGAAACACACAATCAATTTGAATAACATCAAATTCCAAATTCCATTAACACCTTCTCAAAGCAATGCAACAAAGAAAATAACTTATAAATAACAAATCATCCATAAATAAACATTTAATTAGGCTCTTAATGTTTTTAGTAATCTATATAAAGAAAATATTAAATATCTGAAGGAAAATACGGTATGGGTGGTTTGTTTCCTGATATCAAACATCATTCGAACTGAATTTTAGAAAGGGTTTTGGTGTGTATTTTAAAAACCCACATGACATTGAGAGGAACCAGAATGAGTAGTGGGTGTGGTCTGCGCTTTTTCTGTCACAGGAGCACAAATGAAGGGACTGGGATGATTTCAATACTCGCACGCACTTGTGTGTTTCAGATTGCGCGTCCATGAAACATTCGCACAAAACACAGCTGAGCGTGGTTGGATGGTTGGCATCGGGGCGGATAGGCCATCGGGAGAACCAGGACTTTTCCCGATGGGCCGTCCACGAAATGGGTCCGAATGGGCCGCGATAAGCTGAAATGGGCCGCCGCGTTATGCAGAATAATACTCTTTTGGGAATCATTCACCCATGGAGCTTGGCTGTCCTCTATTGGACATTTATGGTACTGCGTCTGAATAAATTGCCAACAAAAGGTCATTTTTTGATATATCGACCTAAAATTTGGAACAGAACTGGGTTAGACATATGGCTTTGATTTTCTAGTATTTTTAAATTTCAGCTGATATTTTTGGTATATTTTATTTATATAAAATTAAAAAGTTTGAAAAGTACATTTTCATTACAATAAACTTAAAATTCTATAACTTTTTATTTCACTTTAAAAACTGTTTCCACTTGCACAATAAACTGCCAAATGTCTTTTTTAAAAATAGATGCTTAGATCTTTACTCCCTAGCATTCATGAGTTACAACATTTTAAGTTTGGAAAGGTCATTTTCTCTTTGTTTGTTTGTTTGTTTGTTTGTTTTGTTTCATTTTTTTTTTTTTTTTTAGTTTTCAAAAAAGGGGAGTGACAGTTAACAGGTTGGGGCACTACAGAGCCCACCCTACACGCCCATGCGTGAACTTTTGCCCAGCCCTAATGGCCAACGACTCTGATGTGTGTGCAAAATTTCATGAAATTTTAAGCATGCCAAGTGCCTCAAAAACACCCAAATATAGGAAGAAAGGAATAATAACAATTAATGTGTTGCCATGGCAACACTATTTAAGATATCAAATATCCCATGATAATTTTACATCAGCAGTGTGTTGACATTATTCTAAAGAATTTTGAAGCAATTCATGTAAACATAAGAGGGCTATTTCAAAGTCTGTTAAAAGTGCCATAATTCCTGCTGCCAGTTGGTGATGGTATGACCGTGACCCATAACAGCCACATCAATTTGATCAGCCCCCATTACCAAACATATAGCTGAATTTTCATCAAAATCACACAATGCATACACAAGATATAAGGCATTTCCTGTTTCACATTTTTTGCCATAAATATATTGCTTTGCCATGGTGACATCGTTCAAAATATCAAAAATCAGTTCGCAATTTAGCATCTACAATGTCTTGGCATGATGTTGCACAAATTTGGTGCCAGTCATACGCATCCCCTAGGAGGAGTATTTAAAAGTTTATACAGGGCCAGTCAACCCATTAGGCGACATACACTACCGGTCAAAAGTTTTGGAACACTTGACTGAAATGTTTCTCATAATCTTAAAAATCTTTTGATCAGAAGGCGTATGCTTAAATGTTTGAAATTAGTTTTGTAGACAAAAATATAATTGTGCCACCATATTAATTTATTTCATTATAAATCTAAAATTTAATAAAAAAAAAAATTAAAAAAAGTGTTTGAAATTGATGACTTGGACCAAATAATAAAGAAAAGCATCCAATAAGTGCCCGACATAGATGGGAACTCCTTCAATACTGTTTAAAAAGCATCCCAGGGTGATACCTCAAGAAGTTGGTTGAGAAAATGTCAAGAGTACATGTCTGCAAATTCTAGGCAAAGGGTGACTACTTTGAAGATGCTAAAATATAACAGAGTTTTGATTTGTTTAGGATTTTGTTTAGTCACAACATAATTCCCATAGTTCCATTTATGTTATTCCATAGTTTTGATGACTTAACTATTATTTTAAAAGGTGAAAAAAAAAATTATAATAAAGAATAAGTGTTTCAAAACTTTTAACCGGTAGTGTAGGCGAACATCTAGGGCATCATTGCTTCGGGGGCGCCAATCTACCGAACAAAATGTGCCCTGTGTGTTCCGAGAACATGTTATGGGGCCCCCCCATGGAACATATAGGCCATGTACTAAATGCCTTACTACCATAATACTCTTACTGTTTCTGTAATATCTGTGAGAGAAGATTGGATAGTATGCCACTGTGAACACAGCCATAGACTCACGAGCGCGGGGCGTGTGCGTGAAATAATCACTCTTTTGAGTCGGTTCTTCTCAATGAATTTGTCTATCGTTTGAAGCGTTTTGTCACTCAGTAAAACATTAACGGGATGCTTTAGAAGACAGAGAACAAAACAATGCTGAATGAAGTGGATATTTACTTACAATTAATTGAAACAAAACCTGCAGCTGTACTCAATCGTCATGTGCGAGTGCATGTGCAGTCTGTGAACGACTGTCTACTGCAGGTAAAGACATTTTCTAAATAAAAGTGTATCAAAATACAAACATTACATGAAAGCACTAAAAGTACTAAAAATTACCAAGCCAATAATTATTGGACATGTTCCTTGGAGTAGCCTACCATATAAATACCATGATATATTATAAAAAATATCAAGGTTTTACCATAGTGTACCATCACTGTACCATGATACTGCCACAGCAGGCTTTTGAGAAAGATAACTTTGATAAACTTCACCTTGTGCTGTGTAATGTGAAAAGGTGTCAATATGTTTTCAGTCCAAAGTTCCATCAATGCTACACAACATATAAAGGCTAATAAAGAAAATGTTCAAATGATGCTCCTAAAATCACCAAAAATGCATGCGTTGGTGCTGTTTTTGCAAATAATAATAATCAGAATAATAATAATAATAATAATAATAATAAAAACAGAAAAATCTCCTGGGGATAATGCCCTTAGACCACCTTCCCCCCCCCCCCAATTCATCCAAAACAACATGGTACAATAGACTGTGTACTTGATGGGCCTCCAGACTCCCAAGTTATGATGAAAGCCTACAAAAACTCCTGCTTTGAAACATACTGTTCAGTGCACATAGCTATGATCTTTAGGGCAGTGCGGACAGTGCGCCTTTGCTTTTTTTTTTTTTTTTTTAGACCACTTGGTTTGGTTTACGTGCACTTTACTATACATTTTGATACCCCATTTATGATGCTAGAGAAATAATGTTTTAATAGATTATGTTTTGCTAGATTCAGTTTATACCCATTTCTGATGTATTCAATTATGTTTTCATTTGTACTTTTTTGTGTAAAAAATTAATACATAACTCTCTAATCATTTTTATCAGGCGGAGGGTTTGGGGTGACTTGAGGTTCTCGCCTAAGGTGCCAATTGGGGTACGACCGGCACTGAGTTCACAGCCTGCAATTTTCAGAAAATCAAAAATGGCCGACTTCCTGTTGGGCGAAGCTAATGACTGTGAGTATGAAAGTTGTTCGGCTTGATGAGAATATATATATATATGTGTGTGTGTGTGTGTGTGTGTGTGTGTGTGTGTGTGACTGTAGGTGAAAATGGGTGTGCTACAGAGCCCCGACTACATGCCCATTTTCAAGGAGGTGCTACAGAAAATAAATTCAAAAGTTAAATATATGTTAATGTTTTAAGTTTTAAAAAAAAATATCCAAACTGTTCTGGAAGCTTCAGGGCATGGTGACAATGGCATCTACAAAGATTTATTATTATTTTTATTTATTTTTTTCAGTTGGTAAAAGCATGCTTTGGCAAAGATTCTTGACTCCATGTAGAATTTGAAAATCATTATACAATGAAAATCAATTTGATACCTTTTGTCTAACTTCATAATTCACTAAATAAACATCTATCTAATGACATTTGCGTTGCTTGGTCTGAGGGCCAAATTTAATGCATTTATTTTTAGAGAATAAACTGAGAATAGGGGTCATCAAAGATAGCAGATAGCTCTGTTGTTTAAGACTGCCCATTATATCACAAAACAAACTTTCAGCAGCTTTAAGTTGGAATTGGAAGACAGTATTGATCTGTAGCAGGACTAGCTGCTGGTTGAAGCAACAGGGATCTCAACATGAGGTGAAACTGATCAAATCAAAAGAGAAAGCCATTAGAAGCCAAGGAAAAGTTTAAACTTTAAACTCAGCAATCCAGCAAGAGTTAGGTTCTTTACAAATGTAATCATCTTCATTTTAGTCTCGAAGACCAACTCTATATGGTATTTTTTCATTCCAGCATTCCGCTGTCTCCTGTCCAATTAGTAACCGGTTAGAACAAAATTTTAAAACAATTAGTAACTTTCTTTCTTTTTTCTTTTTTTTCTTTCTTTTTTTTTTTTTTAATGACAGTAGAAATGGAGAAATATACTTTTTACCTCAATATTTTTTCTTGTATCTGGATTAACCTTGCATATATACAGTATGTAGTAATTATATTTAGTTGACTAAAAGGTCTTCAGCTTGTCACAGAAGGCGTCATGCACAACGTGCATTAAGGCAAAGAAATTTGTGATGCAGAGGTTTCCTTCTGAATCCAAGCACATACTTATCATGTTCATCTAAAAATAATTTTTGGGCAACAGTGTTATCCCCAAAATGTACTGTGATAAACCATTTAGACTTTGGTTTCATGAAAAAAAAATTATCGGAATGAAATTAACCGGTTATTAATTGGTATCAGCATTTAAAAATAATGTTATCACTCCAGAACAATTGAAAGGGATTTCATTCCCATTGTCTGTTATGTTCTGCAAAAAAATAAAAACATTTCTTTTTGGTTTTGTTTTTGTTCCTTGGAATGTTTTCAGTCCCAATCCCTGGTGTTTGCATTAGATAACAAAATATCAAAAGGTGTCATTTTAGTGTATTTTAAGATGGCTTAAGCACACTTGTCAAGCATGTTGTTTAAAATTATGTCAAAATGTATTTGGACACTTTTTGATTGTCAAACATTAGTGGATCATGTACATAGTTCATGTGATGTACTATACTTGTGGTTCCTCGGCTATAAACACCTGTGTAAATTTGAGGGGAACTGACTTCATACATCCACTAAAAAAAAAAAAAAAAAAAAAAAAAATCACTTTGACACCAGTTGGTTAAAAGTAAAAGCAAAAAGGTAAAGTTAGCTCTGACAAAAGCTATATCAATTGTTTCTAAATTCCGCTTGATATTTTGCTATTTAATGCAAAGACATTAAGATATTAGGTGTCCAAATTCTTTTAAGGGCTACAGAATCCTCTGAATCCTCTGTGAGTCATAAAATACAGAGATGTCCAAAGAATTCTTAAATCTAATATACTTCAAGGAACATTCAAAATAAGCAATATATCTGGATTAAGTTAATTTAGACGGCTGGAAAACCACTAAGGCTATGATCAAAGAAAATCCATTTTGACTGAAAGAAATCATTGGATAGGGAACAGATGATTTAATCGAAATTGAAAACATTATTCCAGTTGAATTATTGAGAGGGGCCCAAACCAAAAAAATTCATCACTACAAATACTGTAGCTTCTTTGGTCTTTCGAGAAACATTAAACCGCCCAACCCAACACAACTAATCAAACTTCATTAGAGTCAATTAGCCCAAGCATCTTTTCTTCTAGGAAACGTTGTGACTTTCCATTGGCCTTGATATGGTTAATAAATGAGAAAGCACTTCTGATTTTCTGGGGAATAATAACGATTGGCCAGGTTTGCCATCTGTTATTCAATTTGTGATACAGGTGGAGAATGCCTGCATTTCGAAGACCAGGGATTCCTCGACAAGAAAGAGCTGGTGTAATGAACCTAAACAGTGTTTGTCAATCAGAGTGTTCTCAGGTGAGCTCTGCAAAGCGGCACTAGATAACTGAACCGAGAGCGTTTGCAACTGAGCGAGACTTTTGGAAGACTCTGAAAACAAAGACTTTTTGGTGTATAAAAGAGGTTTTAAAGATGGGAATGTCAGTAGATAAATGTGGGAAGAGACCGTATGTGCAGCTCATTTGTGATGGTGGAAGATGGATAAAAAATAAATAGATATTGTGGCTGCAGTTTAATTAGGCTACATTCACACAATCAGTGAGCCAATATGCTGATAACTACTAAAAATTAGCTTATTAAAAAATTAGACAACGGAAGAAAACCACATTTCGATGTGAAATCATTGGGTTATTCTCTGCTTTTGTCTTCAAAACGTAAATAGGCATGCATAAAACACTTGCACGCATTGGATGTGTTAAAGAAATATTCCGGGTTCAATTCAACACAAGTTAAGCTCAATCAACAGCATTTGTGGCATAATGTTAATTACCACAAAAATAATTTAGACTCGTCCCTCCTTTTTTTTTAAAAAAAAAAAAAAAAAAAAAAGCAAAATGTGTACAATATACAAATCTGTTATATGCAGATGCAAGGGAATGTAATGGCAGAAGAGGTATGGTATGTTGGATAAATATAAATAGACTAAGCTGTGTATTGCACATAATTATTACTCAATGGGGCAGTTTTAACTGTTCATGAGATGGATAGCCTGAGGGAAAGGCAGAAATGTGAAGCTTATAATTTTATAAAAGCGCTTACGTTAATTCTTCTGTAATTTTTTATTTATTATTTGATCTGCAAAGTTGTTTAAATCCTTGTTTGAACAGTTACACAGATAAGGTTAGTAAGCGATTTTATCACAATAAAATCATGCTAACACTCATATTGTTTACATCTTGTGACTTCTGAAACAGTGAGTATTTTAACATTTACAGATTGACCCCATTCACTTCCAATGTAAGCACCTCACTGGAACCACAATTTTTGTTTCTTTTCTTTTTTTAAGAAAAGGAGGGACACGTTGAAACTGATTTTTATGGTAATCAACATCATGCTAAAAATGCTGTCAATTGAGCTTAACTTGTATTGAAAAATGGCAGTAAAGGTGTTTACATGCAACTCGAAATAGGGATAATGGGCAAAAATCTATGTGTGCTGATCAGTTTTTGCTTAAAACTGTTTTTGCAACTGTAAATAAAAAGGAAAACCGTTTAAGGCGTTTACATGACCTGAAACGTTGTCGGCTTAATTAAGCATAATCTGTGTAAAATCGTGCATGAAAACAGGCTCAGTGACTATCAGTAAATATTGAAGACATTTTGCTACTTCCATAACAACAGAAAAAGTCTTGTCACAGTTGACACAACGTTGGATTCATAGAATCATGTTACTTTACTACTCATTTTTGCAAAATTATTTTTATGTGGCTCGTAGTGGATACCATGTCAGTTTCCTGGTGAAATAAACACTAGAGAAGCTGCAATAATGACTTTTATTCCCTTTCCCTTTTAACGTTTGCATTGCATAACCAAATGCTTTTATAAGCTTGTTCATGTGCGATCAAAATGTGCGGTAGCTCAACTGATAGAGCGTTGCACTTGCAATGCAAAGAATCGGGGTACGAGTCCTTAAGAGCATGCGAGTTGACACGTGAGCCGAAAGTGTCATAGAAGCTCCACAAAATGACATCTTTGCTTAGCGATTGTATTTTTTATCTCACATTTACTTTTTATGACTCTATCATTTAGGTTATGTTTAGGTTTAAGGTTTAGGCTAGGGAGGTCGGTTTTGTTGATTTAAAACTCGATATATAGAGCATTAACCTCGGTGCACATTTAACTTCAGAACGTCCGCGATACATTTTAGGAGCCACGTAAAATCATTTTGCAAAAATGTTGCCACAATCACATTTATCTTTTATTTTATTTTTATTTTTTTTATGAGTTTAGGCTCATTTAGGGGCTATAATATAATACAGACTTGGGAGTAGGCTCTTTTGACTTGGGCCAGTATGCAACCATCCAGAAAACCTTAGCAACCGCATGGCAACAGCCTGGCACCAACCACAACACCAGCATCGTGACGGCGAGTTTTTCAACAGGCAAGCACCACTCACATTTTCTTCTGAAAGTCTCGTATTCAAAAATGAAATTTCTAAATAAGTAATAGCTGCTTTTTTAAACAAGATGGCTTAATGGACACTCTACTTAATTATAAACATATAAACACTTTCACCAATCTCATCCATTTACATTGTGTACATTTAAAGGGTAGTATAATTAAAACCGTGCAATGACTCAGCAATCTAGTCATGACAAGTTTTAGGATAAAACCAGTCTTGCAAATCTGAATATAGTGATTGAACATGACTTCAGACAACCAAATACATCATTTGTTGAATGAAAGATGACTTGGCACAGTACTTTAAGCGCACATTAAAAGTCGACTGGATAGTCACAAGACGAATCTGACATCTGAGCAACATTTCAAGTCAATTACCTTTGATAAGGACGGAGACGTTGATGATGGATCTCAGTGTCAACGAAAGCTTCATCCGCTTGACTGATTAAATTAATTTTCTAGCCAGCTCTTGCCCTGTTTCATGTGGGGGTCATGCAATTATTTTTTTTTTTTCTTTATAGCATGTTGGCTTGAGAGTAGTGTTGAATAAAGGTTATCAGGATCAAGTAGAGAATAGTTTCATATTGGCTCTTTTACTAAAGGTGACATGCAGCCACCTGAATCTAATATTGCGGAGAAATGAGAGAGTGATATTGCTGTTGCTGGACTTTCATTTAAAATCTGTTTCAAGTCAAGATCTGCAAGTATCAGTAAAAATTATAATTATGCAACAGGTGCATATTTTACATATTAACACACAGGAAATATGAATCTATAGGAAAGATCATCACAAATAAGATCTCTTTCATATGTCAAATGTTACTCCCGGGCAGCAGTGAGATTAATTTGAGAATAAATGGAGGATTTTGCTCCATTTACTCCATGTATCATGCTTCTCAGAATTCTTCTCATGAGAAAAAGACCCCCGTCATCTCACATGGGTCTTCTCTATTTCAGAAAATATCTCAACAATGTCTCAAATTGAGCTCAGATTTGCCTCGATTGCAAAGTCTACAATCAATAGTCAGAGGTTTCAAAATGAACTCAAACATTAATCATCAATTTCCTCCAAGACAAAATTATGGTGCCTTGATCCAACCTCGGATTAAAAAAATAAAAAAGGTAATTCTGACTTTATGGGCGCTATTTTAAGAGCTCTAACTCTAAGTGCAGCACTTTCCTTTTAAGTCATAAGCGCAAAGTCAGTGGACATGGCAATTAAGTTTTGGTATTTTCTTGCACGCATGCGCTTCAGTCTAGGCGCAAGTGGATTTGGCGAAATATCGCACGCAAAGTACTTACGGGCTGGGTCAAGTGCAACTTAATTCTGAGGTTTTTCTCCAGTTATTGTACTGTCTGTGTCCTATTATATAGTCCATTGCCTGTCAAAAAACAGCGATATAAGTATGGGATAATGTACGGTCAGCTGGTTGTTATCACACAATAAACCCCAACAGGGTGAAAGGGTTTATTTTGCGATAACAACCAACTGACTGTTCAACATCTCGCTTATTACATGGCTAAAACAAAATAAATAAATTTATGGACATAAAAAATTATTTGCATTGAGATTATATAATTTGAGAAGAAATAAATTGCTAAACAGCTGAAATCAACCTCCAGTTTGTGTCAGAATTCTGGTGGTGATTATTTTGTAAAAATGACCGTCTGACTCCTCATTATTCAGCCTATTACAAGACTACTTGCCAAATAAATAAATAAATAAATGCACATGAAACACTGATCTGAGTTAAAATGATTTTATTAGCTTACTTGTAGAGATCGCACAGTGAGCCGAGAAGCAGGAGAGACGGCTCGCAGAACCCGGATGAGCGTTCTGATACGTCTAAATCCCTGGATGTGCGGTTGTTACAGAGCAATATCTGACTGATGGATGGCACCTTTGACCAGTCAGAATCAAGTATTCCAGAGAGCCGTGTAATAATCAAAGACAGCACAAGTGTAAATTGGCTGTATGCAATGAATTACAAGAACAGAAATATTTCTATGACAGTGACATACTCCTTTTACAAGCATAGAAAATGTGATTCTCGTCAGGTTTTGGATGCACTTTCCATAAAATTATTGAAAATATAAGTATTAAAATAATTTTCATCTACTGACACATGATGGCAAGTATTAATGGTGATTGTATCGGCTTGCACTTCATTTCTAAGGGTCGATTTTAGTTTTGAAAAATTAAATTCATTTATTGAAACACAAAAAAATTCAACCAAAGATATTTCTAAATTAAAATGACACTTCAAACGCAAAATAACTTAGTGGTCAAAAAAAATCATATACCAAATACCTTTTACCCTCTCCAAGTTATTGGAGAGCACCTATTTCAGTGACTTAAAAATTACTCTATGACAACAGATGGAAAAATGCCATACAAATTGATCATAAATACAAATATAAACATAATAATACTAATTGAAAAATAAACCATGACCTAAAAATAGTTTAACACAAATATCATACATTTTTGTTTCATAATACTGCTACAACAGTGAATGTCAGGGACATAATTTGATTTTCCACAATATTTTCAGAGTTTGGACATGAACTTTATTACCATCTATTGGCGGAATCTCCAAACTGCAAATGCAGGAACTGAATTTAGACTTTGCACTGAAAACAGAACTGCTTTTGAAAGGTCTTATCCGCAATTACCTTTTTCTCAGGAAAATAGGAAATTGCACTTTGCGCTACTTCATTAACATACAACACACCGACATAGCGCAAACACTCCCACCCACTTGTGCTTTGCACTGACACGAAAACTGCACTTAGAATTAGTGCGCTCACGAAAATTGGATAAGACGTAGCGCACAGTCGTTGCACATAGCTCTGCACTTTGCACATTCAAGAAAATAGAGCCCTCTATCTCATGATTGTGAATTTATTTATTTTTTAATTCCAAAACTTTTTTGTTGTTGTTGTTGGTAATTACAAGACAAACTCATTATGTCAACTTTATATTTTGCAATTGATCATTATGAAGTCACAGTTGCAAAAAATAAAGTCAGAACTATGAGATATAAAGTCAGAACTACCTCAATTATGATTTTTCTATTCCATTTCGAGAACCAGCTTCCATACCAAATGTTCTGAGCTATGCTATCCAGATTAATTGTATAGCTCTGCACTCTTTTTACAGTATATGTCAACAAATGACTCGTTTGTTTCTGTTTTTATTTCTTCTAACAAATTTTAGGAGAAACTTCTGAGACAAAGTTAATCCTTAAGTGAAACACAACTGAGAACTTAAAAGAGCAACATCTGAGCAATAAAACTGTCTTCTGATGTTGTTCTTAAGGGATCAATTAAATTATTAACGAAGGCCTGCCATAAGCATTCATTCACAGTATTTAATAGATTTTACAACATCCTGCAACAAGATACAGCAACATCCTGTGCATCTGCTTAGGAAACAGATAACATGTAAACAACATGAAAATCCCTTGACTCCAAGGCAATCATTGGTTAAAGCAGAAAAACTGTGTAAAAAAATCACGATGTGTGCTATTCAGCAAGCAACTGTCTTTGAGACATACACCAGAGCAAAATAATGACAGTAAATGAGCTTGTTAAAGTCCTACTCAACAGAAAAGAGACTGTTTGAAATTTGAAATGTAATTTAAATGAATAGTTTCATGTTATTCCAAATCTGTATGCTATTTTTTAACAGCTCATTGTGATCCTTGCTTACAAGCTACAAAAATAACCAAAAAGTACCATATAAGTAGTCCACATGACTCTGTAATACAATATATGATGCTTTATTCCAAGTCTTCTATAGCCATAATACAGTGCTTAGAATGGACCAAAATGTAAGATGTCATTGGGTGATTCTTGTGAAACCTGCCAAGAAAATGTCTTGGTCATATACTGTATAAACCCAAATCAATTTAAAAAAGTATGACATTTTGTATAAATAAAATGAAGCCTACATTTAGAACCAGTAAAAATATTTTCAGGACACTTAAGCACATACCCGAATTCTCATTACTGTAACGTGTCTGATTTTGTAACTTTTTTTTACACCGTAACACAGTCATTGTCTAGTCATTATAGTAAAGAAAATGCTGTTGTACAATGATTTTTAAAATTTAAATCAGCAAAAATGAAAGGCAGCATGGTACGGTTAGTACAACTACAGTACAACTATGATGTATAAATACTTTTAAAAATATATAATTTTTTTTCATGTTACCAAAATGAGAATATCATAATTACTTTTTGTGTGTGTGTGTGTGTAGCGGTAATGATAATTGGGGGTAAAATGTGCGTAACAGTCAGAAAAATAATGTCACAATGTAAAAAATCTTAATGATCCTAAAAAATAAGCTTCATTTTCTAAAAGCAAAACTGTTTTTTAATTGTTTCATCTGATTTTGGAGTAAAATAGCACCATTTTCTTGACTGCTTTCGTAAGAATCACTCTATTAAAGGGGAAGATCCTATTAAAGGCCTATTTAATCACTGAAAATCTTCCTCTTCAATGCAGTGCTCAAATCTTATTTTCCATTTTGCATATTCCAACTGATGTGTCATATTTTGTTACAATACATGCAAAAACCAGTGCTGTTTTGGCATCAAGGATGTCAAACATGAAGGAACGTAATGACTCCCATTTTTGAATTTGAATGCAAATGAGATTTCAGTGCTTCAGTTGATAAGATTATCAGTGAATAACGACCTAAATTTCAGTCTGTTCCTCACATTAAGCTATCATACGGCTTCAGAAGACTTGAAATATAGTGAACAAATTATATGGATTACTTTTATGATACTTTAATGGTGCTTTTTGTCCTTTGGGGAGCTTGACAAGTTTAGTCACTATGAAATGCACTCGAAAGAGCGGTGTAAATTATGGCAGAATTTTCATGTTTGGGTGAACTATTCCATTAAACCCAATGCTTAAGCTGGCTGCTCTTTTGGAAGATCACAAGACTCAAGCCAAGAACTAGGAATTCCCTTTTTTTCCCCACTGGGTTAATAAAAGGATGTTTATTTGTACCATGCACAATCTCTGTCAATGTGCGAGCCAAAACACAAACTGTACCATTAACCACACCAGGATCAACCAAGAGGGACTATGATCAATAATTTCAAATCAGATGAAAAGTTATTTCATTGGCTTCCCAATGCACACAGTGCCCAATTTTCACAGCGTCTCTTATTAAAAATGTATCAACAGGGCCTTGAAGGCAGCAAAGCGCTTGTTTGTTTGGCCAAGGACATTTTATGAGAAATAACTTCAAAGCCACGGCTGCAATGCCCGCAGCCTTGTCTCATCTCTGTACTCTAGTAGTGCTGATAGAAGAAAGCCACTAAATATTTGCAAAAATAATAAAAAAGGCCCATTGTTTATCAATGTGACATAATGATGAATGGAGCATAGCTCAGACCTGAACTGCAGTAATCATGGCTTTTATTCTACGGCATTTCAATCCCAATGCCAGCTGACATTTACCCAGGGGTGTAAAGTAACGAATTTCAAATACTCACGTTACTGTAATTAAGTAGTTTTTCCCAGGAACTGTACTTTTTTTAAGTAGCTTAAAAATTTTATACTTTTACATTTACTTGAGTACATTTTAAGTGCTGTTACTGTACTTTCACTGTGCTATTTTCCCTCCGTCTGGCTTCTTCCCTGTCCTGATTTTATTTTTATCCATCAACGTGACTGGCTAGGAAGTGTCATGTGACTCCCGTCAAATCAAATCACACACACATAAAAAACTTGAACAGCACCTGTAGATCGGGCGGCAAGTTAATTGCTATTAATCATGGATGTGGAGGATGTCTCAAGCACAGTTCAACACCGAACATACACGGCCGCACCTGAAAGGGCTTTTCGCAGTGAAAAAGGCCAATTGCTTTATCGTGTCGTGAGTTTAGCTTGCTCAAGCCAGATATCAGCATTAATTATGCCTCTAATTTTAAGAAACATATTGAGGTAAATTTCATATTTCTGCTTACTAAATTATATGTGTCTATATTGTAGCCAGTAATTTAGCTATCTGTCACTGAGATTATTGGGTTGCTGTGAGAGATTAATGCAATGTTATCAATAGGGCTGGGTGATAAAACGATCTCGATGTACATCAGAAAAAAGAGATGTCCTTGATATCAATGATAAACTTTCGAGTAATTTTCTATACTTAGCCTTTGTTCTACATCTAGACCAGGGGTGTTGATTACATCGATCGCGATAGCAAGACAACTGGTCCATGGGTGCCACGACCACCCCTGGCCACCCCCTAGCTCCGCCACTGACTTGAAGTGTACATGTAACCGAATAGACCACTGTCTAATATGTCATAAAAAGGCCATTAATCAAACAACAATAGCAAGAAAACTACTCACTACTTTTGGCTGAATAACTTGAGTAGCTTTAAAAGTATTAATGAAATATAATAAAATAGTGACATTTTTAATAATAATATTTTTAATAATATTGTTAGTTATTTAATAATACGACCCCTGACGTAGAGTGTTAATTTGTATAATACAATAGTTAATTGTATAATAAATTACCAAGAAAGTAGAGATGATAAAATATTTTATAATTATGCTTAGCCTTTAACAAGTTTTTTCTAATGCCTGATAGAAAAGTATCAAACTTCGTAGAGCAATACTTCAGGCAGAATATTCCACCAGTCACAAATACACTTCTGTGAAAACTGTGCATCAGACATTATAATGAGAACACAACTATTTCTGGGCTTAAAAGATACAAGAACTAAATCAATGCAGAATATTGTATCTCAAAAGGAGTACAATGTGGCCACCCATGTGCTATTTAAAGGGATAGTTCACCCAAAATGAAAATTCTCTCATCATGTACTCACCCTCATGCCATCCCAGATGTGTATGACTTTCTTTCTTCTGTAGAACATAAATTAAGATTTTTAGAAAATATCTGGTCCGTTTACAGTCCGTATTTTCTTGCCAGAAAATTTGTTTTCTCGTTTTTGTCTTCAAAACGGAATGACCAATAAAAATGTTTACTCATTTTTCATCTAGAAAGAAATTATCAAAATTGAGAAAACACTTTTATTTTTTCATTTCATATAAGAACAATAAAAACAGGAATTCAGCTTGATTTCTCGGGTTTTTTTTTTTTTTTTTTGGTTTTTTTTTTCATTCAAGCGCTTACAATAAGTGTACAATCTTATTATTTGATTTGCACAAGCGGATCGACGTGACGCCCATTTCTACTGATTGGCTAAACCTGCAGTGTCATCTGTCCTTCCTCATTCCTTTTCTTCAGAATAACAGCCTTTTCACATGGGACATGGCAAGATTTATCACATTGAGGACAGCTTTTTTTCTTTTTTACAGTCAATGCAGTGCTCGTGATGCAGGTTCAGGTGCTTACATTGCCATGGCAACAGTCAAAAAGAACTTTATTTTGCCCAACATATCTATCTGTATGCCTTTTTAAAAGTGAAATATCGGTGGGGGTGTAAATTTGTGTCCATATACAGTATACTATGTGTTAAACAGAACAGAATGAACCTTACATTTTTAATGGCTATAAATAGTTTTCATTTTATTTTAGGATACAACAGCTAACCATGAACTGATTGAATAAAATGAAACCCTTATCTATTATGCAGTTGTTTCTCTTTAACATCTGGGCCATACGATTGGTGTAGGCCTATTACATTTACCTTTTTGATAAAAAAAAAAAAAAATAAAAAAAAAATAAAAGTTTAATAAAACATGATCATTTACTCAGATGATCAATAAATTAATTACACAAGGGATTCATTCTTTTAGCGTGAGGGGGCCGTTTTCATAATTTATTTATTTATTTATATATCAATCAAGCAAAATGCAACTGCGTGTCAACGAAAGTAAATCAGGAACAGGACACATTTAGAAAAACTGTGCGCAAATCGCGCCCCACAGTGAACTTGACACTTGCCAAATAAAGACTGGAAAGCAAGGTATAACTACGAATGAAAAAAATCGAAAGAGAGAATAAAATAAATAAAAATACACAAACAGAGATCCTTCCCTCAAAAAATCCTATGGTCCTTTTGTGTCCTTGTCCTGCATGGCTTATTCAAATCCAATGAACATTTATATTTCCCCTTATGTTTCCCATGTAATTATTGGCTTGATTTAATTATCATTAATAATAATAACAACAACAACAACAACAATAATTACCAGATAACAAAGTATATTTAGTTACAGTTAGGTCTGTGCACAGCATCCCATTTCATAATTTTCCTTTTAAAAATAAAAAAGCACTGGTGACAAATGCAAGTTGTTGAGTTCATTGGTTGTTGTATCCAGGTGTCTATTGCTTGATGAGTTTGAAATAAACATGCAGTAGTCAGACGTTTTTCTAAGAAATATTAATGTTCTTCATTAAAATGATTAGAATCTATCTGCAAAAGCAATCGGCAAACTTGAACTTGGTGAACTCTTATTTGCTATGAACAGGGTTGAGGAAGAACAGATGATGGTATGGGTTGACCAATCAGTGGAAACAGGAGTGTCAGTGCCATATGTACAAAACAAATATTCAAGTTATAAACTCGGTTTATATGCATGAATGAAAAAATGTGTTTCCTTGTTTTTGGCTATTACTTTTTAAGTTGAAAAACAAGTGGATACAACATATATTGTTGTGATGTGATAAAGAGAGATAACGGAAATGTGATAAATGAGCGTCTTGTTGGTTATTTCATTTTGAAGACAAAAACAAATTATCAGAATGTACACGAATCCGTGTATCTTCTATTCATTCCATATCCGTTTTGAAATGTAAAAAAAGGAAAACGAAAAAACAACTTTTTTATTTTTTTATTTAGCTTTGGTAAATTATTCACTAAAACAGGTTTTTTACCTTTTTTAAAAAATGCATTATGCATTCGGAAAATTATGTTTTGGTTGCTTGACAAGCGACAGCAGAGTTGTAATAAATATGCAACTGTCAAACGTTTGGAAGAATGTTAATGTTCTGAATTAAAAATTAGATTAATCCAATTATAGAGCTGTATGGTGTTGAACTCTTCTTCTGATGAGTTTGATTGAGGCAGGACAGATGACAGTGCAGGTTGACCAATCGCATTTCAGACCCACCCACTTGTGCAAATCAAATATTCAAGCTGTACATTCATATTATATCCATGAGCAATAAACATGAGAAATGAGCTAATTTCTTGCTTTTTTCAACAAAATGAATAATCACAAAACAAGCCTTTTTTCATTTTTTGCCTATTGCTTTTGAAAAATAAAAAAAATAAAAACTTCAAAGCATAATTGATTTTTTAGTTTTTTTAATTTCGAAATGAAAAACGAATGAACGCAACGTACACGGACCATATCTCAGCTCTGTAGGTCCATACAATGCAAGTGACTTCAGTCAGGCTTCCTAAGCAACCAGTTAGCCAGGTTGCTAGGGTGGGTAGGGTCACATTGGGTTAACCTCCTCATGGTCGCTATAATGTGGTTCGGTGGGGCACGTGGTGAGTTGTGCGTGGATGCCGCGGAGAATAGCACGAAGCCTCCACACGCGCTAGGTCTCCGCAGTGACGCGCTCAACAAGCCACGTGAAAAGATGCGCGGATTGACAGTCTCAGACACGGAGGCAACTGAGATTCGTCCTCCGCCACCCAGATTGAGGCAAGCCACTAAACCACCACCACGAGGACTTAGAGTGCATTGGGAATTGGGCTTTCCAAATTGGGGAGAAAAATGGGAGAAAAAAAAAATAAAAAATTATGATCAATGTGTATTGTGTATAGTTATAGTGTATTGAAAATAGTTTTTTCATTTTTCATCTCTGTAATCATGTCTCCCTTTTATTTTTTGGAATCAGATTCATGTAGTATTAATTATAGATAAGTGATGTATTTTAAAAATTGGCAGTCAAAATATCTTTCTGTGTTAACAGCCATAAAAGGGATTGTAAATTACCGTATGTGTGCTACATTTTGAAATTGCAACATACAGTGTTTATCATAAGGGGTCATCACATTCGCAACCCAGTACTCTATACTCACTACTCATGAGTACTTTTAAATGAGCTACTCTTTTATTCTTACTTGAATAGTTTTTAGGACAGGTACCTTTACTTTACTCACAATAAATTTTGGGGGGATGTAACTGTACTTTTACATGAGTATGATTTTTCAGTACTCTTTCCACCCCTGCATTTCCACAAGAGGAAAATGTAATGAGGACTTCAGTATGCAGAATGGACTGCTGTCGTTTGGCGAATGTACATAGACAAGAAAGCTAAAAATGAATAAAGCAAGGTTAATGTCTTGCTGTGACAGCATTACCCATTCTATAATTTCCATTAGATTTCCATTAGACTGAATCACTAAATGTTGAACACATGGGATGAAAACACTGCAGTTTAAAGGTGTTTGTTAATAAAAAAAAATAAAAAAAAAACTAACCTGGTAATGGTTTTAAGCAACAGAATGGCCAATTTTAACACAGCTTCAAGTCATGACAAACGCAGCTATAGACCAGCTGCAGCACTAAAGATGGATTTAAAGCGATAGATCGCCCAAAGTTTCTGTCATCATTAACTAAACCTCATGTTGTTCCTAACACATATGACTTTCTTTCTTTGGTGGAACACAAAAGGAGATGTCATGCAGAATGTCATCCTAAGTCCCCATTCACTTTTAATATATGGAAAAGAAAGAGAGCAGTGTCATGCAATATAGTGAATGGGAACTGTGGCTGTGAAGCTCCAAAAGGACAAATGAGCACCATAAAAGTAGTCCATACAACTCTTGCACTCTTTTGCAAGTCCTCTGAAGAAATACGATAGCTTTGTGAATTTGTAAAAGTTGCAATTCCCTAATAATCATGTTGTTCATCTTGTTCAACTTTCATATGGAAAAGAGCATCGTAGACATTCTGCTAAGTAACATCTTTTGCGTTCCACTGAAGATAAAAAGAAATAGTCATGCGAGTTTGGAATGACTTTTCATTTTTGGGAATGCCTTAATAGATCAAATTTAAAATTCCAGTGTATTCAGGTGGTTTACCCATGTTTTCTCCATTTTACAACATTTTACATCTCAAACAAGGAACAGATTATTATTCACAAAGCCATAAATTGTTAGTCATACGCTGATATTACTTTGCAAGATGTTTTTTTTTTTTTTTTTTTTTTTTTTTTTTTTTTTTAAAGCGACAGACCCGTTCCAGCTTGAAAAAGCTATTTCTGTTAGTTAGTTAGTTAGTTAGTTAGTTAGTTAGTAATTTAATACATCATCAAATGAATAACACAACGATGCCTGCGGTCCAGTAGAACAAGCCAAGGTATATTAAATAGAAGTACGTTTTAGTGTCTATAAGGGGATTTGAATACGTTGTCACTTGTGAAATTAAGCCTTTGAAGATTTACAGGCAAAAAATAAATAAATAAATAAATAATAATAATAATTTGCATTTCAATTAAACAATAAAATAAAAGAATCATGTATCATTTTAAATATCTTTTCTTTAACACCTTTAACATTGTATGTTATTTTATGATTGTAAAAAAGAAACAAAATATTTCATATATTATTTATGTTTGATATATATCTATAATAAAAATATAAAAAGATGATAGATAGATAGATAGATAGATAGATGAGAGAGAGAGAGAGAGAGAGAGAGAGAGAGAGATTTTTTTATAGCCTGTATCGAAAAACAGATATAGGCTATGTTCTTAAGTAGACTTGTTAAATTGTTTAGCACTTTTTTGTTCACTTCTATAGTTTTCAAATATCATATCGTGATAAAATCCTACACAAATCATGCACACTTTGGATATCACTATACAAGCTGAGAATATGGACTGAAAATCACAAATGCTGTTAACCATTAGCGCAATCACAGAAATGTGCAGCAGTTCTTGATAAATAAAATACCTATAAACGGGGCACAATTGCATTAAAAAAATAATAATAATAATAAAAAAATAAAAAAATTATCCTTTATCCATGCCCTGTTATAACAAAATAGGTAAGAAAACGCACTTGGTCATAATAAAGCCTGTTTGATTATAATAGCCTAATCCTTAGCTAGTTATGAATATATGTATATGAATATACTAAGCACACAGATATTTCTTCTCCTGCTCAAAGCTCTTCTGCACTGAAGCTCTTTAAATTCCTCGCATCCTTCCATCGCATCCGAGCACCTGCACCCCTTGCCAAACCAACAGAAACCAGCTTGATCGAGCGCTTACCTTGCACACAAGTGAATATAAATGAGAACACTATATTCCAAATGATAAATCCAGCTTTAATCGTCATTGTTTTAGCGTGATGTGAGTTCGCAAGAGCGCATCTGATACATCCTCTGTGAGAAAGCGCTACAAATCAATGCCATCCCTTATCATCTGCTCCTTTCATATTCTCAAACGCCCGGGAGAAATGGATGTTCCTCGGTTTTGGAGAGGATACGAAGCAATGGAGTGCGTCTCGGTCACTCAGCGCTGGATGTATGAGGAGACCAACAGCGGCAACCTTGACGAGGACTCAACCATCTTCTCACCAACAGGGGCACAAAGTATTCTCTGTACTCTTGATATGACTCTCAGTTTCAGAGGAGCCTCATCCGATCAGTGCAGAGCATGCTGCGTTAAGTTCATCTCTAATAAGCGCGTGCATTCAGAGAAATGTTGCGCTGCAGTTTAACTTCATGTAAAACGCTTCATGTCGCAAACAGTTGCCAAATGCATCCGCGCAACTACTATTAACGCGCTGTTAACCTCTTAAAATGTTTGCGATAATGCATCAACCAAAAGCATTGCCTTATTCAAAGACGCATGCATCAGAGAAGCAGTGCATTGTAATTTAACGTGCACACTGCATTTTTACAAACCGTTGCCAAATCCACGAGTGACGCGTAACAATTTAAAATGTTTGCAACGCATAAACACAAGCACTGCCTTACTCTAATGCATCCATGCATTTAAAGAAATACAGTAGTGCACTGCCATTGAGCACTGCATGCAATGCACAATGCATTTCACAAATAGTTACAAAATGCAGGCATCTTTCAAATGCATACATTCTACTAAAATGTCTGCAATGAATAACTAAATGCATTGCCTTATTCTAATGCATGCAAGCATTCAGAGAAGAATTGCACGGCCATCAAACTTTCATGCAATTCACATTGCATTTCATAGCATTTATCAAATAGTTTCCAACTCTATGTGCATTACTTTTTAAAACATTTGCAATGTAGTCCATTGCTATTAAGCAATACATGCAATACACAATGCATTTCACAAATACCAGGTAAATGCATGCACATTGCTATTTAAAATGTGTGCAATGTGTCAACCAAATGCATTGCCTTATTCTAAAAAACATGAATTCAGAGAAATAGTGCATTGCCATTGAACATTGCATGCAATGCAAAATGCATTTCACAAATAGTTGCCAAATGGATATTGATTACTGTTACAATAATTGCATTACCAGAGAACTTACAGTACATGCAAAGCATAATGCACATCATTGCATTTCACAAATAGCTGCCAAACACAAGCACATATTTAAAATGTTTGCAATGCATAAACCAAATATGCACATGCATGCAGTTAGAGAAATAATGCATTGCCATTAAACATTATGTGTATATTATATTTCACCAATAGTTGCATAATGCACACACATTCCCATTTGAATTGTTTGCAATGCACATCCCAAAAGCAATGCATCAGTCTAAAATCAGTGTGTAAACTCAGTCCATTCCAGCACTTCATTAAAAATGGGAGATGGCCCAAGCATCAATCTATCTACACCCTCTCAAAGGTACATTTATCCAAAGATGAGATTTTATAGGGGAGTCTTCTGCCATCTGTAGGTTAGGCGACCACCATCACCCCAAACACACACACACACATGCACACAGAGAGGGAGAGAGAGGGGGAGAGAGAGAGAGAGAGAGAGAGAGAGAGAGAGAAAGAGGGAGAGAGAGAGAGAGCCAATAAATTTTAAAAACTTAAACACGCACAAATGCGCAAACAAGGCGCATGCATTCAGATAATGAGCGCTGAGGGCTAGGTGTACTTTTGAAAATATCTGTTCACAATGAAATATTACAATAATCAAGTAGCTCTACTCCTGATATACAAATAATTTGCACATAAACACACATAGAGGTCAGTCATGATCTGTCTGTGGTGCTGAATTAATTGCTCCTCACAAAAACATCTTGAACGTGTTATTAAAGTAATAGTCACCCAAAAATTAAAAGTCAAATTTACTCACTCTCATGTCTTTACAGACTCGTGTGATCTTTCTTCCAAGGAGATGTTTTGCAGCATGTTCACGTTGGTCTTCGATGTCAAACCTAGCACAAAGCATCTCAATTAAATTTCAGAGCTACAGCGGAGGGCGAGATTTTCCGTGAACAATGACTTGAATTATTAAGTATGTAATAAAGCTCACATAAAGCTATTACAGTATATGACTTCCCTGGTCGCTATAGGCCTTCATTGTATGAGAAATAGCAGCTTAGACATTCTCTAAAATCTATCCTTTCTCCATGCAAAAAATAAATAAATAAAAAAAAGAATGTGGGTTTGGAACAACATAAGCAAATAATGAAAGACATTTTATTTTTTGTGTAAATTATTCCTTTAAAACATTCAATCAGAAGACACAGCAAAAACTGTAATAATCAGATAGATAAAGACTGTTTTCAATGGGGTCTTGAGAGGATCGATAGTGTGAGCGTGCATAGAGGTCAACTGGAGCTGTCCATGGCACTGAATCAATTACAGTACACCCCACTACAGAGTGCTAGAAGTGTTATTTAAGTAGAGAGTATGTAATTTAACATGCAGTTGCAAAGCAATGTTTTGTGCTCTCACTGTGCTACATTATACAAGTAGGGAACATAGGAAATATCAAATGAAACATGGTGAACTCAAGATGCATTCTGCTCCAGTTTGGATGTGCAAAACTACACATTTTCTACCGACTAGTCGGTGGGCTGCATAAATGACTTGTTGACTAAACAGTAGTAAGAGAGCTCTGGTGTAAGAGAGGGTGGTTTCAAGTTCACTTGACTCAAACGTGTTAGGGGGTGTTCAACTAAGTTTCTTGTCCTTGCATTGGAAAACATCTAGATGGAATTATACAGAAAAGAATGCAAGGGTCTTGAGACACGTTTTTAAATACTAGACTATTTTTTAACTTGACATGGGTCTTAAAAACAAGCAAAAAATGCGAGAGATACAATGCAACAGCATAAGGGGCCGTTCACACCAGATGCGTTTATGCATCCGTCCGTGCTGTTTTTCCATGTAAACTTGTGCTAGGCAGATGTCTTAGCTGTGTCTAGTTGAAAAGTTAAAAAGAACTCCAGCTTTTTAAAATGTATTCTGAGACACCTGCATTCTGTTTTATTTGTTGCACTGCCTCTAGCTTTTTTTTACTCAAGAACTTGTTAGGTCTCAATAGCCCGTAATGGAACAGAATGCAAGAGTCTCAAGACCCATTTTTAAAAGATGATTATCTTTTAACTAGACAAGCCATCTTTAAAATGCAATTTTCATGATGCGAGATGCAAAAAAACAACCAGCAAGACACAACGGCAAAAGACGCCTGCTCGGAATCTGTAAGGCTTTTGCTTCTGTGTTTTAAAGGGGATGAATTTAAAGATGCAACTTTTCCGTGATGATGCGTTCTGAGCATTCTATCAGCATGTAAATTGAAGCACCACAAAAAAAAATGAAAAATAAAAAATAATAATAATAATAATAATATTATATATATATATATATATATATATATATATATATATATATATATATATATATATATATATACAAGAAGAAATCTAGATAAACATGACCTCTCTAATCAACAATCAAGACCCATCCCTATAACATAGCGCTACCAGTATTTAGATTTAGGAGGTGAAAAACACCTTTTGAGTCATTTTAAATCAGCTGATCCACTGAAAGCCGGCTGCCTGCTGAAGACAGCATGCCCTGTGCAACTTACATGCCTGCCAAGAATTAGCCCACACACTGCAACACACCACCACTGCAATAACATCTATGAAACACGTTCATGAATGCAAAGCGTGCTGCTTCTCTGTGACTTATTTCAGAGTAACCCATCTGTCCATTGATTTAGAAGGCCGGCTAAGCTTCAGTACTATTCACTGAAAACCTGGTATTCAGTCAACAAGTGTTTTCTCATCAATACAACTCTAAAATTATATATAATGTATAAATTAATGCTGGCAACTGATTAAACAATTTGATCAAATGATTCATATGATATGCCAAAGAATTAATCAGGATGTATTATTGATCAATAAAAAAAAAACAAAAAAAACATCTTATATACTGTATATATATATAATTACATTTCCAGATGCAATGTACTGTAAATAAATGCGTTCAAATCAAATGTGCCTTAAATCATCAGGAAACTGTATTACCAAAACTTTTAGTTTTCCAAATGGCCAGGATGAAGCTACAGCAGGCGCACACAGAAATCATTAAACAGATTGCATAATTCGTTTTATTACTCAGACATGCTTGCTTCAGAAAATAAACACAGCCGGCTACAGGCTTTATAACACTGTGAAAGAATTCTCCAGACTTGTATCTATCATCATTCATACAGCTCTGAACATGATAGAGGTAGGATGAGCTTTGATTTCCACTTCATTAACATAGATTAAGAGAGAGAGAGAGAGAGAGAGCGAGAGCTCGGCTGAAGGTTTCTGCGTTCCCTAACAATCTGCATTGGCCTCCCTGCCAACAATGGACTTCTCGGCCTGCTACTGAAGGTCTGGTTCTGAGATGAGAGCGAGCATTACCGAAGCTCATTACCGATGCACTTTGCGAGGTCTTCTCTGCCCCCACGTTCTGCCTGCTGGCCAATTTAATAACTAGCAGCTCTCACCTCCTCTGATCTAAGCCGCTCTCTGAATTCCAGGCAAGTCCTTCTTACAGTCCTCCTAATTTATTCTGTTAACCACTAAGGTGCCTTGTCCATTTTCACCCATTTGAAAGCCCTGATCTCACAGTTCTATTAGTCTAGAAAAGGTACACAAAGGTTGTAACACATTGCAATGCCTCAATAATGTTTATGAGAACAGCTATTAGACCACCATAAAGTGTTGGTGAAGAAATGTCAAGATGCTCTATATCAGGGCTTGTTGGACGAAAAATAAATAAATAAATAAAATGGTTATTGTTCTGAAATTTGTTTGTTACTTTAAAGACTAAAAGAAATAAAATATTAATTTTGAAAAATAACAACAGGGTCCAAAAATGCAGTTCAGTTGCTTTTTATTTAACAGATGTAATAATAGACACAATCAAAACTGAAGTAAACTTTAAAGTAAAAGACTGATACTAGGATTTTAAGAATCAATATCAGGACCATTCAAAAGAAGATTGTGATTTATAGGGAAATCAATACTTTTACTTTTTGTTTGAGCATCCTTACCAGCCTAACTTGTCATCTTACAGTGCATCCGGAAAGTATTCACAGCGCTTCACTTTTTCCACATTTTATGTTACAGCCTTATTCCAAAATGGATTAAATTCATTATTTTCCTCAAAATTCTACAAACAATACCCCATAATGACAACGTGAAAGAAGTTTGTTTGAAATCTTTGCAAATTTATAAAAAAAAAAAAAATCACATGTACATAAGTATTCACAGCCTTTGCCATGCCACTCAAAATTGAGCTCAGGTGCATCCTGTTTCCACTGATCATCCTTGAGATGTTTCCACAACTTGATTGGAGTCCACCTGTGGTAAATTCAGTTGATTGGACATGATTTGGAAAGGCACACACCTGTCTATATAAGGTGCCACAGTTAACAGTGCATGTCAGAGCACAAACCAAGCCATGAAGTCAAAGGAATTGCCTGTAGACCTCAGGGACAGGATTGTATCGAGGCACAGATCTGGGGAAGGGTACAGAAAAATTTCTGCAGCATTGAAGGTCCCAATGAGCACAGTGGCCTCCATCATCCGTAAATGGGAGAAGTTTGGAACCACCAGGATTCTTCCTAGAGCTGGCCGCCTGGCCAGACTGAGCGATCGGGGGAGAAGGGCCTTAGTCAGGGAGGTGACCAAGAACCCGAAGGTCACTCTGACAGAGCTCAAGCATTTCTCTGTGGAGAGAGGAGAACCTTCCAGAAGAACAACCATCTCTGCAGCACTCCACCAATCAGGCCTGTATGGTAGAGTGGCCAGACGGAAGCCACTCCTCAATAAAAGGCACATGACAGCCCGCCTGGAGTTTGCCAGAAGGCACCTGAAGGACTCTCAGACCATGAGAAACAAAGTTTGAACTCTTTGACCTGAATGGCAAGCATCATGTCTGGAGGAAACCAGGCACCGCTCATCACCTGGCCAATACCATCCCTACAGTGAAGCATGGTGGTGGCAGCATCATGCTGTGGAGATGTTTTTCAGTGGCAGGAACTGGGAGACTTGTCAGGATCGAGGGAAAGATGAATGCAGCAATGTATAGAGACATCCTTGATGAAAACCTGCTCCAGAGCGCTCTGGACCTCAGACTGGGGCGAAGGTTCATCTTCCAACAGGACAACGACCCTAAGCACACAGCCAAGATAACAAAGGAGTGGCTATGGGACAACTCTGTGACTGTCCTTGAGCCAGAGCCCAGACCTGAACCCGATTGAACATCTCTGGAGAGATCTGAAAATGGCTGTGCACCGACGCTCCCCATCCATCCTGATGGATCTTGAGAGGTCCTGCAAAAAAGAATGGGAGAAACTGCCCAAAAATAGGTGTGCCAAGCTTGTAGCATCATACTCTAAAAGACTTGAGGCTGTAATTGGTGCCAAAGGTGCTTCAACAAAGTATTGAGCAAAGGCTGTGAATACTTATGTACATGTGATTTTTTTTATTTTTTTTATTTTTAATAAATTTGCAAAGATTTCAAACAAACTTCTTTCACGTTGTCATTATGGGGTATTGTTTGTAGAATTGAGGAAAATAATGAATTTAATCCATTTTGCAATAAGGCTGTAACATAAAATGTGGAAAAAGTGAAGCGCTGTGAATACTTTCCGGATGTACTGTATGTCTCAACCAATGGGTCATTTTTTTGGTGCAGAACTATCTGTATGTCCGACCAATGGCATAATGGGGGGTGTTCGGGGAACCTGTTTGAAAACACTCTTAATTATTTTTACAATTCCACTCGTGCAGTAACTACACACTTCTAATTTAAAGGAATATTTCTTCCAAAATGGGAAATTCTATCTTGATTAACACTTTTATTAATTCACATAAATAAAACAGAAAAGCAAAACAGAATCAACTTTTAACCCTCATTATTCCCTTTCCCCCTCCTAATCCCCAACCCCACCCTGACCCTCAACAAATATCCCTGTGGTCAAAGCTATATTATTCACACACACACACACACACACACAAAAAAAATTACAAATAATATATATATATATATATATATATACAGGTGCATCTCAATAAATTAGAATGTCGTGGAAAAGTTCATTTATTTCAGTAATTCAACTCAAATTGTGAAACTCGTGTATTAAATAAATTCAGTGCACACAGACTGAAGTAGTTTAAGTCTTTTGTTCTTTTAATTGTGATGATTTTGGCTCACATTTAACAAAAACCCACCAATTCACTATCTCAAAAAATTAGAATATGGTGACATGCCAATCAGCTAATCAACTCAAAACACCTGCAAAGGTTTCCTGAGCCTTCAAAATGGTCTCTCAGTTTGGTTCACTAGGCTACACAATCATGGGGAAGACTGCTGATCTGACAGTTGTCCAGAAGACAATCATTGACACCCTTCACAAGGAGGGTAAGCCACAAACATTCATTGCCAAAGAAGCTGGCTGTTCACAGAGTGCTGTATCCAAGCATGTTAACAGAAAGTTGAGTGGAAGGAAAAAGTGTGGAAGAAAAAGATGCACAACCAACCGAGAGAACCGCAGCCTTATGATTGTCAAGCAAAATCGATTCAAGAATTTGGGTGAACTTCACAAGGAATGGACTGAGGCTGGGGTCAAGGCATCAAGAGCCACCACACACAGACATGTCAAGGAATTTGGCTACAGTTGTCGTATTCCTCTTGTTAAGCCACTCCTGAACCACAGACAATGTCAGAGGCGTCTTACCTGGGCTAAGGAGAAGAAGAACTGGACTGTTGCCCAGTGTTCCAAAGTCCTCTTTTCAGATGAGAGCAAGTTTTGTATTTCATTTGGAAACCAAGGTCCTAGAGTCTGGAGGAAGGGTGGAGAAGCTCATAGCCCAAGTTGCTTGAAGTCCAGTGTTAAGTTTCCACAGTCTGTGATGATTTGGGATGCAATGTCATCTGCTGGTGTTGGTCCATTGTGTTTTTTGAAAACCAAAGTCACTGCACCCGTTTACCAAGAAATTTTGGAGCACTTCATGCTTCCTTCTGCTGACCAGCTTTTTAAAGATGCTGATTTCATTTTCCAGCAGGATTTGGCACCTGCCCACACTGCCAAAAAGCACCAAAAGTTGGTTAAATGACCATGGTGTTGGTGTGCTTGACTGGCCAGCAAACTCACCAGACCTGAACCCCATAGAGAATCTATGGGGTATTGTCAAGAGGAAAATGAGAAACAAGAGACCAAAAAATGCAGATGAGCTGAAGGCCACTGTCAAAGAAACCTGGGCTTCCATACCACCACAGCAGTGCCACAAACTGATCACCTCCATACCACGCCGAATTGAGGCAGTAATTAAAGCAAAAGGAGCCCCTACCAAGAACTGAGTACATATATAGTAAATGAACATACTTTCCAGAAGGCCAACAATTCACTAAAAATGTTTTTTTATTGGTCTTATGATGTATTCTAATTTTTTGAGATAGTGAATTGGTGGGTTTTTGTTAAATGTGAGCCAAAATCATCACAATTAAAAGAACCAAAGACTTAAACTACTTCAGTCTGTGTGCATTGAATTTATTTAATACACGAGTTTCACAATTTGAGTTGAATTACTGAAATAAATGAACTTTTCCACGACATTCTAATTTATTGAGATGCACCTGTATATATATAAAGTTTTGTGAACTGTGAAAAAGTTTTCAGCACTTGGGAAAAATTTTGCATAGTGAGGATGTCTTCAAAAATAATGCCATAAATAGTTTTAATTTATCAATTAACATCATACAAAGTCTAGTAAATATTAAAAAAAAGCTAAATCAATATTTGCTAAATCCCCCACCTTTGCCTTCAAAACAGCACCAATTCTCATAGGGACACCTGGACACAGTTTTCTTGGTTGTTGGCAGATAAGATGTTCCAAGCTTCTTGGAGAATTTGCCACAGTTCTTCTAGTAATTTAGGCTGTCTGAATTGCTTCTGTCTCTTCTTGTAATCCCAGACTGACTCGATGTCCAGTGGAGGGCTCTGTGGGTATCATGACATCTGTTGCAGGGCTCCCTGTTCTTCTATTCTAATCTTTTCTATTTGCAAAAGAAATATTTGGGAGTCTAAAATGTATATTTGCTATTGACACACTAAAGCTGAAGATATAAATTACCATCTTAAGACAAATGCTTTTGTGAAACATCTTATGTGCCTAAGACTTTTGCACAGCACTGTGCAAAAAAATAAATAATTGCACACACTTAATACTACACATCTCTCTCCACTGCGCCTCCCCGAGAGCCTTCCAAAAAGGCCAAGTAGCTGCCCCACCTCCTATTAAACAAATCCAAGGTGCCTAGCCTTCTATATAACATTTCTTCGAATGCTGCTTCCCTGGCCATCTCTGTCTACCACAATTTGAAATGAGGGCATTCCAGCCGACTTCCATCCCCTAAGAATGAACTGTCTGTTGATCATAACACTGGCTAGGACCCAATTTTTTATGTATTTATCCCTTATATTAATGACCGCCTCATCACTTAAAATACAGAGTCTGGGGCAAAATGAAATTTGAGTGCCCAATACGTCACACATAAAACTCTGAACCCTCAACCAAAATTCTTGAATTTTAACACACCACCAAAAAACATGGGTTGTGTCCCCATCTTCTGACTGGCATCACCAGCAGGTGGGTGTGTCTTTAAGGCTAAGCCTATACAATCTAGAGGTGGTCCAATAGAATCGATGTAGAATCTTAAATTGCATAAGGTGCCTCCTTGCCTCACTAGATGTAGACTTGACATTTTTTAGAATCCTAGCCCACACTCCCTCTTCCAATACCAAGTTGAAATCTTTCTCCCATAATCTCTTGAGAGAAGTTGAAGCTCCATCCCCCGACTCTGAATTAGCAAGGAGTAATACACTGATGACTCATGACCTTTTTCAAAAGCAATAATCACCACTCCCAGAGTATCTGCCGCTCTAGGTGGGTGTATGCTACTCCAAAAAATATACAGAGCAGGTGGCACAGCTGAAGAATACCTGAAGAATTGAGACCTGGGAATCCCAAAATGTTGAACCATATTTTCAAAGGATCTGAACACTCCACTCTCATGTAGGTCACTGAGCGTATTAATCTCCCTCACAATCCACTCTGTCCAGCAGAAGGGGGATTTATTAATACATAATTTGGGGTTCAGCCATATGCTCGAAGCAACATTTAAATAAATGTCTGAATTAAACACTCTGGACACTTTTGTTCATACCACGTGCAAATGAGAGATAACGGGGTGTTACTTAACTTCTCCAGTTAGTTTGATAGAAAGGCTTTGCCATTGCGAAATAGGGGCAAGAACTTCCTGTTCAGTACAAAACCAGAGAGGGGCTCTCTCAGGTGGAAGCGACAAATGAGCCAAATATCTGAGACCGAATGCATAATAATAAAACAAAATCTTGGGTAGGCCTAGCCCACCTTTGTCAATCAGCCTATGTAACTTACTGAACTGTAATCTGGGACATTTACAATTTCAAATGAAAGATTTCGCTATGCTATCAGATTGCTTGAAATAAGAGAGGGGGACATCTATAGGGAGAGATTGTAGCAGGTAGTTGAATTTTGGAATACAATTCATTTTAATAACACTAACCTTCCCAGTCATAGATAAATGTAATGAAGCCCACCTGCCCACATCATTCGAAAACCTTTTTATTAAAGGGTCAAAATTAACTCTAACTAAATCAAACACATTTGCTGGGAATAAAATACCCAAATTCTTAATGCCCTGTTTGGGCCACTGGAAGGCACCCAGCTGATAAAACGTTACCGGGCAGTACGCTGTCAGAGCCAAAGCTTTGGATTTAGGCCAATTCACTCTGTATCCTGAGAACTTAGAAAATGAATTAATAATTCAGTGGAGGCAAGGCATAGATCTAGTAGGGTCAGAGACAAATAATAAAATATCATCTGAGGAAAGCAAAAGCTTATGCGCCACACCTCCTGCCATCATCCTCCTTTCTTATCGCGGCTGCTAATGGTTCCGGGGCAAGACAGAACAATAAGGGGGAGAGAGGGCAACCCTGCCGGGTGCCCCTGTACAGAATAAAATAATCTGAAATTAATACATTCATTTGAACTACCACTACTGGGTGTCTATATAGTAACTTAATCCACCCAATAAAAGTATTCCCGAACCCGTACATTTCCAAAATCTTAAAAAGATAATCCCATTCTACCATATCAAATGCCTTTTCGGCATCAAGCGAGATGGTAGTGACCGGAGTCTTAACGTTCGCCACTGCCCACATGACATTAATGAAATGCCTAATATTATCAGAAGAGTTACGGCCCCGAATAAACCCCACCTGATCTATATGTATAAGAGATATCATAACTTTACTTAATCGGTTATCCAAAATTTTTGACAAAATTTTAACATCTAGTTGGATCAGGGAAATTGGACGGTAACCCTTACACTCACTTGGATCTTTGTCCTTTTAAAGAATCAGACTGATCCGGGCTTGCGTCATGGTTGGCGGAAGCTTTCCATTCTTTAATGATTCCGTATAAACTTCTAGCAAATGTGGAGTCAGTTCTGTAGCATAAGATCTAAAAAATTCAGCGAAAAGCCATCTGGCCCCTGAGCCTTGCCTATAGGCAAGGCCTTAATTACCTCGCCAAGCTCCTCCAAGGTTTTCTCAGAATCAAGATAATTTTTTTGCTCAGTCGTCAGTTTAGGAAGTTCTAATGGTTCCACAAAGTTTCTAATATCCTCATCAGTAGACGAAGACGTGGAACTATAGCGATCAAGATAGAATTCTTTAAAAGCATTATTAATATCAGTGTCCAGGGTAAATATTTCACCACCAGCAGATTTCACTGAGGGAATGGTTGAAAAAGACTCTCTCTCTTTTATATATCTAGCCAGAAATTTCCCTCCCTTGTCCTCCGACTCAAAGTATGACTGTCTTGCCCCAAATAGTCTAAATTCCACCTTCCGTGACAAAATAGTATTATATCTGTATTTCACTCAGGTCAATTCCCTGAGGCCATCAGGCGACATTCTGCGCTTCAGCTCTGCCTCTGTACTTTTAATATTCCCTTCCAATTCCACGAGTTCTTGTGCTTTGGACGTTTTGGTGAATAAGGCATACTGTATGATCCAACCCCTAAGCCTCCCAAGCCATGCCCACAGAGGATACTGAGGACCAGTTGGTCTCCATATAGACATTGATTTCAGCCTTTAACATTTGTTGGAATTCAGGATTTTGCAAAAGGAATACATTAAAGTGCCAACTATATGATTTATTTTTCTCCATATGTGGCAACACCTCTAAATTCACCAGGGCATGATCTGAGACTAAAATGTTCCCAACTGAGCAATCAGCAACTGATGAAATGAGGGACTTAGATATTAAAAAAAAAATCTATTCTAGAGTAAATCATATGGACTGATGAAAGAAATGTATAGTCCCTCCCAGATGGGTTCAAAAGTCTCCAGATATCTGTATGATCAAGATTTGTACACATTCTGTGAAGCATCAATGTTGCTCTAGGGAGCTTGCACACTTTTGCTTCACTATGATCAAGGACTGAGTCCATCAAAAGATTAAAGTCTCTCCCAATATTATATCATGAGGGGTGCCAGCGGCTTGCAACATCCCTTCAAGATCTATAAAAAAGCTCTGATCATCAACGTTAGGTGCATAAATATTAGCCAAAATAAGACTTTGTCCCTGAATTTCAGCTAAAACAATAATGACTCTTCCTAATTTATCTTTAATCTGTTTGAGACATTTGAATTGTAGATGTTTACTTATCAGTGCAATGACTCCCCTGCTCTTATTTGAGCCAGCACTATAAAAAACATGCCCACCTCATATCTTCCCAAATTTTTCAGCTTCCTCCGGAGAAAGGTGCGTTTCTTGAAGAAACACTATATCATATTTCTTAGGCTTAAGAAGAGAAATAACCTTCCTTCTTTTTATGGGGTGCCCTAACCCCTTCACATTCTTCGTGGAGAGAGACAATCCACTCATATTAACATCTGACATTTTGACATATAAGAAAAAATTAATTATGTGTCAAAAAAGACCACATTCCAACATTAATGCAACAATCAAAACCCGAACATCCCCCAGAACAAAACAAACAGAAATAGAAAAAGCGCCAACTGGTGTCCATCCCTCCAAACTCAAACGGTCCATGCACACCTACGCGACCCCCCGCGACAAACTTGCCGTCGGATTGCTCAAGTCCGGTGTTTCTATACAAATTTTGTAAGACAGAATTACACAGCAAAAGATAATCTATATAACAAACTCCAGCCAATAGGTGGAATAAGCACAAAGAGCATGTAGATTCATACATAAAAATGTCCTGAAGGTGTGTTACTCTACAAAATTAACTCCAGCAATAGGCGGAACCAGCACACAAAGAGTGAGCAGATTCCTTAAACAGTCAAGCAAATGTTCAGTGACCCGGTCCACTCAGCTACAATGTGAGTGCAACAAGATGACTTACTCACTCCATTAACTTTATGAAGGACATCGCTTGATGTGGGCATGAAAATGTATTATGGCCATCCTTAGCATTTGGTCGGGCATATCAGTGCAAAAGCGACCTTCTGTTGATGTGAAAGTTTCTGGCATTCCTTGAATCAATCACGTTTCTCTCGTCGAATTCGCAAAGTCTGGGAACAAGAAAATGCTGTGGTTCTTCCAAGAAAGCCTTCCTTTACTCCTCGCCTCGTGCAACACAAGATCTTTATTGGATGATCTCAGAAATTTGTCCAGAATTGATCGTGGCCTATCTCCCTCTACGGAGCCCAAGGATTTAGAATTCTTTGACATCTTGGCCTCCTTGAACAGTTATGGAACAGAGTGTATCGAATCTCACCGGTTTATGTCATTAAAAGTATTAAAACTAGCAAAGTGCACAGAGCTCGCCGTTCACACGTCCGATCCTCGCATGGCGTGACGTGACTCCAAATGAATTTATTTCTGCTGTGAAAGACAAAAGATACAGATACGGATCTATTAATTTATTCAAAAATTAATAAAAAATGCAATTCACACAAAACAATTACTTGAATGCACCTCTACTATGAGTAACATGTTTTCAGTTTCAAAGTTCAGTCATTTTGATGTTTTTTCTTGGGCTTAAAATCAAAATTTATTTTTTATACATATATATATATATATATATATATATATATATATATATATATATATATATATATATATGGTGTAACTGTCCAGAAACAGTAAAGAAAAAAGAACAAAAAAAGAACAAAAAGAAAAAAGAAAAGCTGAAATTCTTTAAAAAAATAAAACAAAATAATAATAAAAAAATGTTTTTGGCATAAGCAGTTTGGAATAATCTTTTATTATTATTTCTTACAAAAATAAGCAGAAAAAAAAAATTTAAATACTAAAATGTGAAAAACTTCCATCAATCCATCAAATCAAAGTCAGGTGGTGTGACCAAAATGCAGGTAGCCATTATATTGTAAAAAATAACAATAATAATAAATAAAAAGAAGAACAGAGAAGACCCCTTTATACCCTCATGACTTTGTGAAGTTTTTAAAAAATCTTATATTTTGACATTTTTATGAAAAGGCTAATTTTGTTCATGTCAAATGGAGTAACCCTAAGAAAACTTCTTGATATTCGTGACTCATAAATAATATGTATTCTTTTTTTCATTATATACTGTATTTAAAACTTTTTGGATATTAATGATTTAGTTGCATACACTCACATGGATTTAAGAAGGAATTAAAGTATTTTAATACCTTTTACTTGATAGTTACCGTTTGTCTTTATTTTATTGATTTATTATATATGTATTTTTTTATTTATTTATTTTTTTTTATTACATTTATATTTCTTTATTTATTTTTATTTTTTTATGTATTAAACATACCTGGCCACAAATATTACATTTCAGTGATCTTGATACATGTGTTTTAAACTAGATTTTTAAAAGATTTCTCTTTTCTTTTTTCCATCTCAGACAGCCTTTTTATTCAACGACTCTTATGCACAGTTGGAGGAGTGCTTGGATTGTTGTATCACGGACAATTCAAATAGCAGCACAATATAATCATAAGTACCACTTCAAGTTGTAAACATGATAATTTCCCCAATGCTGGTGTCCCCTGAGAGCAGCCCGTGGGCTCTGGACACCTAAACACCCACTTTACCTCCACTAGCATTTAGTTAGATGTGCAGCCAGGATGAATGCAACACAGAGAAATGGAGCACTTGTGTGTGTTAATTCAGCAATAAATCACAGCGTACTAGGGGGTCTGGCTGAGGGGAATGCACTGATTGAACACTCACTGACTTTTGCTGCAGTCTCACCATGAATATTTTACAGTTTGTGAGGGGAGATGTTATGGTATTACAAAACACTGGACTTTGAGATTTATGGACAGTTGTATATACTTTATAGAGAAAGTAGCCATGAGAAACAAAATATTTAAAATTTCACTTGAGGCAAAAGTTATCACGAAAGCCATGAAACTGGAAAGGAGGCTGATGAAGTCGTAAACATAAAGAATCAGAGGCAACTGAGTCTTGCTTGATATGGAGCAAAAGACCAAGACTCTGTTCCTAAACCTAGTGAGCTGGTTGATGCAAGGGTTGTTGAACTTCTAAGATATCTTTCTTTGGCCAGATTTTAAGAGACCATTCACACAAACACACTTTTGCATCCATCTGCGCAGTTTAAAAAAATTTTTTTTATTGCTTTTCTATGAGAAAATGCATGAGACTGATTTTTTGACCATAGCGCTGCGCACTGGATCACCATGTTTTTTTGAGCATGCAAAATTATATTTTGAGCACACAAAATTGTTCTGTGCACCAAGATGATATTTTTAGCATGCAAGTTGATATTTTGAGCGAAAGAAAGTAATTTTGCACGCGCAAGATGATATTTTGAGCGCACAGAAATGTTTTGCACGCACAAGAGGACATTTTGAGCACACAAAAAGTTATTTTGTACGCGCTTGAACACAGTTTTGTAAAGCAATGTATCTTCTTGCAAAGATTAATCAATTTTTTGCGTGTGCAAGATCTCACTCGTTCTCACTCCTCGTATACCCTCTGCGTGCGCTCTGAATTTTAGACAGCTCATTTGCTTTTCCAACCGTATTCTGACCATAAATCCTGCCTCCTATGTCAGGATTAGCTATTAGAAGCTGCTTACAAGTGCTCTGCGATTGGACAGCCGAGGTAGTTACAGTAACCATGAACATCTCAGTGTAAATGTAGCAGAAGAGCCAACAGTATAATGCTCCAAGTTCAGTACACACTTTATATACTGTATGTAGTTATCATTACAAAAGAGATTTACCCCATGGATTATAGACATACCAGGAACTCTGTAAGGCTTAACTTACTGTAATGTAAGTAGCATGGGATCATGCAATGCTAAAGAGTTCTTTCTATTTTTTTTTTAAACTTTTTGCAGTCTCAAACAATTAAGGTACAATATTCTGTACATTTAATGTACCCCAAACTATGACAGGAGACATAATTAGGCTCTGTTCCTTTTCTTCCATTTGTTCTCCTTAATCAGTTTTGCCAGAAGGGTTGTGATAGAATGCATAAACTTCATAAAAACAGCATATTGAACATTTCAAGATACCCCACAGCTTTGAAATGCAAACATAAACAGCTTTTCGAATTTATCAAGAACAGAATGTTATTTTTTCTATATTTCTAATATTCATAATATGTATAATATACAAGGCTGTCGAAAAAATAGGAGATAACACACTAAAGGTGTACAAAATAACATAAAAGAAAATAATATTTCATATAATTATAACAAAAAGAAGAAGGTTCAGTGGTTGCTGATCCATGGTAGACTGTAATCTGGTCACATTTATTTTAATAAACTGATCTCTCAGAATATCTTGTGGGATAGAAATAAGTCAAATTAAGTTCCCCCAAAACTACACTATTGCAGTAGTCTTAAAGATTAAATTAATATAATTTCAGATGAAATAGTAGCTAACATGGCCAAGCTAGTAGCTATGTAAGTGTAACTTGGTAACCTAGATAACCAAATACTAGCCAAGTAAACCAAACTAAGAGAGCTAGCCAGATAGTTAGTTAGCTAGTAAGCCTATTTGCAGTGTACAGACTAAAAAAAAATATTTCATAAAAGTTCAACAAAAACAGTTAAGTCAACAAAAGAGCTGCTTTCATGTGGTCATTGTGTGTTACACATTTCCTTTCTTGAAAACAAACTATTCCCTTCTCCTCTTCATCTTGTTTTTATTAGCAGTATGATCTGCGGTCTAGCTAGCCGATCAAAATTTGCCACCTCATCTCTGATTGGCTGTAATTCTGGCACATTATAATGCTGTGACCTTGTTGAGCAAACAAGCATTCAAAGCTATGAGTGCATGCTTATGGGGGGTTTTGAGTCACAGAAACTCAAAATGTAAATTACTTTGCATCTATATAAAAACACATGCTGGACCAACAATATTCTGCCAAATGTTGTCCCAGCTAGTTAAACGGAGTTATCTGAATGAACAGTTTCATATTGCATAGTGTTGCTGATGTGTGTGTTCCCAGCATGCATTGACACATTAATTAATTATGCGGTTAGTGTTATAGTTGAAGTATTTGCTGTTTTCTGACTTTATTTATGCTATTTGTGGTGTTTTTTTTGGGGGGGGTTTTTTTTTTGGGTTTTTTTTGGTTTGTTTTTGTGTTTTTTTTGTGTTTTTTTGCCACTGTAAGTTAATAGTTGTGTGGTGATGTTAGGTGCTCATCTTTTAACTTAATGAGGTTTATTGATCGTCACCATTATTAAAGTTTGTGTGTTATAGGGTTGAGGTCTATTGTGTGTCAATGTCAAACTGTTGTACATACTGCCTTGCATTGCAAGACAAATCTCTCTCTTCAGAGGCAAAGATTGCAGGTAACTTCAAATAAAAGTAATTTAAATTGCGGCAAAATCAAAGTTCTCATACTGCAAGTTGTTAGTTGACTGAATTAGAAATGAGTAGTTCTCTCAACAAGTAAACAAACAAATTCACATTGACTAAACAAAGCAATGATACTGAGGCCAATTATTAAAACAGTCATTGAGAGAACACTAAAATCTTACTGCATCATGTTGCGTTTGCTCAACTATTCTTTTTTTACAGTGCAGTGGAGTTATGTAAATTTCAGAATTCTGTGCAAATTCACATTTAAACAAACTTTATTCAAGTGCTAAGTTTATTTTTGTTTCCTCAAAGTGAATTCATTTTTGCAAGAAGATAAATTACCTACCTTTTCAAAATACCATCTTGCAAGTGAATTTTGTTTGTGTGTGTGTGTGTGTGTGTGTGTGTGTGCTCAAAATTAAATTTTGCACGCTCAATATATAATTTTGTGCGCGCAGAATTGTGGCACACATGTAACTCCATACCTTTAGCCTCCCATGCCGGCTGACACCAGTTTGAATCCTGCTCGGAGCAGGTCGAGTAGGACTGGTTACACTAAGTATTTTCATGCATACAGTACCATATCATTAGATTAGTAACATCCCTCCTCAAAATTAATTAAAAAATGTAATAAAAAATAAAAAAAAACAGATAAGAGCAGCCTAAGATGGTTTCCTGGTCTTATTTAGTTTAAAACGGTCGAGCTAGTCTCCTAGTTAAGCTGGTAATCAGCTGGTCGGTCATAAGGTATCCCAGCCTGACCAGTTCAAAAATGCCTAAAACCCCTTTAAAACCAGCAAACCAGACAAGCCTGAACTGGGAGACCAGTTAAGACCAGTAACCCAGTATAGGATGGTTTAAGATGATTTCAGAACGGATGTTAATGGTAAACTTATTACAAAGTTGATTCCAACTGTATGTGGAGAGTTCCAAATCAATCACACAATATTTGATTAAATCATGGACAGTTGTTCCACATGTTTGTTTGTTTGTTTGTTTGTTTGTTTGTTTGTTTGTTTGTTTTTAACATGAGATTTCTTAAATTAAAATTGCCATGTACTGTAAATTCAACTTAAATACTTCAAGTAGAGGGAACCTAACGGAATCAAGTAAACCCAACCCAAAATTTTGAGAGTCTAAATAACTCAAATAAAACTCTTAGTTATATGCTAGCTTGTGACAGGAAATGTTAGTATGCTAAGTACATGCTGGTGGGAAGCACTACTGAGTAGTGATGGGCGCAAAATCCGCACTCGTGTTTCATTCATTTGACGTGGGACAGCCGCATGAGTGCCCATAGTATCGATACAGGAAACAGAAATGATTAGTTCACCTCACGAGTCCATCTTCGGATCTGAGTTTTTCGTTCATTTTTTACGTGATAGCTGCAGACACTTTGTTATGGAAACAGAAATTAGTTCATACCTGATATGTATTCTGTATATAACAGTAGTTCATGCTCCCAACCTTCCTTAAATACAAAAGGTTAGTTTGATTGTATTTTTGCCTTTACAGTTTCATGAAGTGTTTCTGGTCTCAAATTTTAGCTTCTTTATTACTTGCAATGTATAACTTTGTGAATGTTTCTGTCATGATGGTTCTTTTCCATAACATTGAATCTGGTAATAAAGTGTTAGTTGAAGCTTTAAACTTTCTGAATGATGGAGAAAATAACATTTATAAAGCAAGATGCCTTAAATTAAAGCCCAGTCCCAAACTTTTCAACTTTTATTTTTTCTTCATAAAGTATCATAGACCATAAAAGCTATTAGAAAACCCCATATTATTGACTTGACTACTGAATTGATTTTGAAAAAACTGTAATTTATTTCCCCCTCATGATGCATCCTCTTGTTGTATTATTTATGTCCTTACTGTGAACTGTAGACCCAAATTAAGCATGCCTTAAAGAATTTCCCTTCGAATTTACTGATTGTCACCATTTTAAAACCATTTTAATTTAATTTTACACTTGGAAGAAAATATCTTGTAAACACTTTCTGCATTAAATACATGAAAATAGCTCATCATGACAATTCTCATGATTATAAAATGTATTTTATTGTCACACAACATGTATTTATCATGATACAAACAACTGCAACACAATGAACTGTAAGCTGTTAAGAGAAAAAATTTACATAGTTTTCTTCCATGCAGAGCCTAGTAGCGTTCACATGACAAATGAACGAAATACAAATCCGAAGACCCATTCGGGAGGTGAACTAATCAGTTCTGTTTCCTGTACATAGCCTATGCAGTTATTACGTGAAAAATGAAGGAAAGACTCAGATCCGAGACCGAGTCGGGAGGTTTCCTTTAGAGCCTATGCGCCTGTCACGTGACTAATAAACTAAATTACTTGAATAAAGATTTGTTCACTTTTCTGAACAAGATTCAAGGATCCCATTTACATTTACTCTTGCTGTCGTGTCCCATGCAAAGCATTCTGGGAACTAGAAATCCTCGGCCCAGTTTCAGTTAACCAAATAAACATAATGTTGCCCCAATGCAAATGGATTCAGCAAAGCTGACAAGACACTTTTTATTTGAATCAACTCAGTTAATTTAAGTTCCCATGTTTACAGTACATAAGTTCCCTTATTTTATTATTATTATTATTTTTTTGAGTAATAACTTTTCAAAAGTAACCCTCCCAACCCTGTTCACCACAGATTTGACTGCAAGATATTTACTGAGACAGCTCAGGTTAAGTGCTTCCCTCAAGGGCACAACAGCGGTATAATCCGTGCAATATTACCATCAAAGCCCTGACCAGTTTGTACAGTCTCCAGGAGGCTTGGTTTCTCATGCATTTGATCAGCTCATTCGGCCGGTTGGCCCACACGTTTGCCTTTGGTTGACATTGCAGCTTAAAAGAGTATAAAAGCAACCAGGTTGTATATACTGTATATATATTGAAGACAATGTGAGTGTTGCTGCCAGTGTTGGATGTAAAACGATTACAAAGTAATTAGCTACTTTAACCAAATTACTTTTTTAAGTTTAAAAGTATTTTAATGGATTGCATTTTAAATTCTTGTAATCAGATTATAGTTACTGACTATCAATTACATTAGTAGGGAATTTTTTTTTTTTTTTTTTTTTTTTTTTTTTAAATAATATGTGGAATACATTTAAAACGTCTGTTTGCATTTCTGTGACAGAATAGTAGTAACTATGTAAGCAATAGTAACTGCCTAAGACTGAAGCCACAGTGTACAGTATAAACTTATTTTGAATATGCTGTGCACCAAAATTTAGGTGTGCAACTCAATATTGACTGCAAGCTTGATACAATATTCTCCCTGTACACAACAATACAATAGCCTGCTTTAAAGTTAATCATTCAGGGAAGGCAGGTGTCTGGATTTGGTTCTAATTAGCTACCTAAAACAAGAGCCTGATTTATATGCAGCCATTGTAAGTCATTCTAAGACAGACCAGGCTAGCTTGTTAAATGCAAGTTCAAGGGCTCACAAGGACTGTTTTGTATAAGTAATTGTGCATGGATGCAAGGGCATATGGGAGGGGGGTTATACCATTATTTTTTTTATATTTATACCATTAATCATGGTATAAATATTGGGGGGTTGTACTTACTTGGTTTGATTATTAGGGGGGTTACCTCCCCCCAAATCCCCCCTTGAATCTATGCCCCTGGATGCACATTTGATTTGCTCACAACAATAAAGAAATAGTATGTTTGAAAAATGAGAGCAAATTGAGTTCAAACAGATGAGAAACATATCAGTTATTAGCTATATTGATTGAAAGAGACCGGGCAGTGGCTGTATTGTGCCTTTGTTTTGGAAGATACATGACTTGACGAGCCATAGTTATTATGTTACTGCAAAAACTGGCACAGAAATACATTTCAGGACTATTCTAATCCCTTAAGACTTTCTTTGCCATGCTACAGTTGATTTCAGACTCATTTAGAATGATCTGTTCAAATCCATTTTTCCTCATTAAAATCAAACGTTGCAGAGTCAAGTGTTTCACGCCCTCCCGGGGCATAAAATGTTGGACCGTAAATGTTATGGAAATGAAATGGTCAAGGCTAGTACCTTAAAAAAAGAAGCAGTTTGGTCTTCACTGCCCATATATTCAGATGAACTATTGGCTTTTACAATTCATCAAAAGACCCTGAAGTACTTAACTTCAGAGTATCTAATAAGTACAGACCTCAGGGCCACCAGAATGACTATTCATTCGAGTTTTCCAGTGGTCATTGACTCTGATTTAGTCAGCGCTGGTGAATCACTCATTCCTGTTATGCATCGGCTTGAAAGCGAGCAGTTTGTTTGGCTGTTTAGCTTCCAAAGAACATTAACAACAAATCTGACCCTATGAAAGCCAGTATATTCACTATCAATCTGCTACACCAACATCCCACTGGGACAGAGAGAACTTTGGCTGTTCTGAATGGAACTGTAGCCTACTGCTTACTGCATACTGTGCAGTATATACTGTATACATCAAAAAAAGTTTTATGTAAAACATTAGGCATTACGCAACTACGAAAGTATACTGTCTGTATATTGTGGAATATGTACTGTATACTGACATTTTTATATATATGTGAAACAGAAAGCATTATGCAATAAAAGTTTGCTGACTGCACACTGCGGAGTATTATAGTGTATATTAACTACTAATTAAAAAAAAAAAATAGAATGTGAAACAGTATCTCCCTGAAGCTTAACAGCTAGAATCAACATCCAGTTTGCATCTGAGTTCTGTTGGTGTTTATTTGTAAAAATGATAGTCTGACTCCTCATTATTCACCCGGATGAACGGTCTGATATGTGGATGTGTGGTTGTTACAGAGCAATATCAGACCGCTAGATGGTGCCATTGACCAATCAGAATAGAGTATTCCAGAGAGCTGTGTAATAAGTTAGGGATAATGTACAGTCAGCCGGTTGTTACCGCACAATAAACCCCAAATGAGGTCTTGTATCACCCTGAAGGGGTTTATTTTGCGATAACAACCAGCTGACTGTACATTTCCCACTTATTACATGGTTACCAACCAAATGAATAAATACATGGACATGTAATATTGATTTGCGTTGGAATTATGTAATTTGAGAAGAAAGAAATCGCTGAACAGTTGAAATCAACCTCCGGTTTACGTCAAGAGTTCTGTTGGTGTTTATTTTCTGAAAATGATCATCTGACTCCTCAATATTCAGCCTATTACAAGCCTACTTGCCAAATAAATAAATAAATAAATGGACATGGACACATTGATTTGAATTTAAATTATTTTAATACTTTACTTGTAGAGATCACACAGTGATCCAAGAAGCAGGAGAGACGGCTCGCAGCACCCAGATGAGTGGTTTGATACGTGGACGTGCGATTGTTACAGAGCAATATCAGACCACTCGATGGCGCCACTGACCAATTAGAATCGAGTATTCCAGAGAGCCATGTAATAAGCAACAATAAGCATGTGCTGAATACATACTGTTGTGTATAAAGTGTATATTAACTAGTAATTTAAAAAATAAATTGTATGTGAAACAGCTGGCATTATGGAATGATAAATGTTTGCTGACTGCATACTGTGGAGTAATATCAGGAAAGTAATATCAGCAGGGAAATTGAATTAAAAATTATACATAACCATATTTATAGATAATAACTGAATGCCATTCACTTGCAATACAAAGATAATGTTGCAACATGTATTCCATAATGCTCACTGTTTTACATATTATTTTTAATAAATGGTAGGTAGTATTCAGTAATAAACTAGTATTTGCATAATACGCACAGTATTCATACTATCTACTACATAAATATAACAAATAGAATGGCAGCAAGCTTTTCTTAAATACTGCAATGACCAATATCACACCACTAAAAAACAAGCAGGCCCATTTAACCCCCCTGTGAATGCAGGTTCAGTGGCTTCCATTGTGCTGTAATTACTTATCAGTGGTTCGTTATATAATTACAGCCAATTAGTCAGCAATTATGGCAACACAATACTAATCATGCGTTCTTACAGATATGAATGCACTCTAATCACACACCAAGAAAAGGATCATATCACCAAAGCAAAGAAGTTATTGACACATCTTTATTGCAGCCACAGCCATGATCTACAGTAGCACACAACAAAAGCCGTGTCAAGCAAGCAAAGAGGACCCACAAAGATTGACAGTGAGGTGCGATTCATTGAAAATCCTCCGAAAGCAAGGTCTGAGGCAAAAGCCAGCATTACACAGCATCTGATTTTGTCATTAACTCGACTCAGTGATCACGAGTCACGGCCACAGGTTGCTGGGGCCAACTTTCAATCTCTCTGATTTTACTGACAAAGAGGAGTACTTTGACATTTCATCTTCCTGTGACTCTACACGCTTTTCATTTTCTTCCAGCTATTCTGTCACTCAACTATTTTTTGCACAAGCCTTGCAGAAAGCTAATTTTAAAGTTTAATTCAAAGTTTCCATTGTTCGCAGACAGCGTATTATATCAACATTGAACAACTGAATGCCTCCCACCAGTACTGTCAAGAAGGACTTGAAATAAATCAAAATGCCAAACTGTTAGATAAAACTACAGTATCTTTGTTCTAAATGTATTTCTGTCACTTTGACTTTAAATAAAAGTCATCACTGAGTTTAGAAATGTATTGAAAAAGCTAATCACAATCTCCTGTTTATAAATAACTTAAATTATCTGTTTTTGAAGCTACAGATAAAATACCTTTCCACAGATAAAGTACAAAATAGATTGTAAAACTCTTTGAAAAAAAAAAAAAAAACATGAAATTTCCTTTTCAACAAATGATCAGAGAAGTGCTTAAACTTCAGACTACCCAAAGAATGATCAACCGATAAACAAAACTGGGAGCTTTTTTGCACAATGCATATTCTCACGTCTCCAAGAGTGTGCCGGAAAGCAGGTGTCACAAAACTCTGGTGTTGCAAAACTTTGCCACGTCCAGTTTATGACTAGATTTAAATTGTATTACATTTGTAAACTGTTTCTCAGTGTGCTTTCTTTTGTGTTATTACAAGTGTTTACAGACTTTATTCTTTTAAAGTGTCACTAGTGCTGTAAAACCTCACTGGTGTGATGATATTAATGCTGTGACTTGTGTGATAATGCCATAGTTCTCTCACTGGGTTCAAATGTGCTGTGACGGTGCTGTGACGGTTAATAGTGCAACAATTAATTCATAATTTTGTCATAAATGTTCGGATATTTGATGTGTTTAAATTATTTTTAATGCTAGGTTAATTAAATGTTAGATGAGAGTTTATATAATAATTCTTACAACAAAACAACATGAGATTTGCTGCTCTAATGCTTTAAAAAAATGTCATGGTACACCAAAGGGAACCCTATGGAAAGTGCCACTAGCTCATCGTGTCGAGTGGACGGATGTTAGGGAAACATTGCACATAACCTTCTCACTGTTCATGGCAGTTCATTTAACCTTTTATTAAGGATAATTATGACCCCAATTTCCTTGAAAATGTGATAGCATGTGATGACTATCCATAGAGCGTTCTAACACCAGTGCTAACGAGACTCTGGAGAAATATTGGATCGCATGCGGACACAGGATCAAGGTTACCATTTCTCTTATGACATCCATACATTGCTTAGGTATATATTAGTACACTCAAAGGTGAAGTGCTCTACTTTACTGATATTACTATACTTTCTATTATTGCAGCAAAATGAGACAGTTGTAAGTAAAGCCATTCGTAGATTACCTTCTTGTGCAACACTTTTAAACATTGTAGGGTAAGATGGGGAATGACAACCCCGGGGTAAGATGACACTCCCACACACCACCCCCACCTTAACGTTCTCTCTTGACCACAGATGGCACTAAATCTCATCTCAACACCTTTATTGAATGTCTGTGCTTCTCTTAATCTTGATATTTCATCTGAACATCAACATGTGTGACATTTATTCAATCAAACCGTTTTGAGGTTAAATTATATTAAAAAAAAATTTAATTGTAAAATAGTGATCTGTGACATTCTATTATGTTGGATATTAAACGTTTTTATGTCTACTTGTTAATGGGGGATCTGTGGACACAGTAAAGTTTTTAGATTTTTGGAGTAAAAAATATTGTTTTTATTTTGAAGTGGCAAGGTAAAGTTAGACCCTTGGGGTAAGCAATTACATAAAATATTTGAATGTATATTTTACTTTAAATTTAAAAAATACTGTACTAAGAATGATATCAGTTGTATTTTACACATTCTGTAAAAATCGGATGACACCTGGGACAACTTTACCCTAGGGGGGCTTCTTGCCCCAGCTGTGGGGGGGGGGGTCATCTTGCCCCAATAGTGAGAATTCAGCAATGGATGTTTAGCCACTGATTATGTTTTTCATGAGGGCCGTTTCCAAATCTGAACATATTTGTAGCAGTCAACTGTACTATAGTAAAAGTGTTAATATATCATAAGATATCACTGTGTGAGAAACAGGGCGAAAAGTAAGTGTTTATGAACTGATAATCTCCCATTTTACTCATGATTTTTGTGAAAGTGAATAATAGTCGTTGTTGTTGTAGCACCTCTAGTGTTAATTTCACCAGGAAGCTGCCATAACACATACATCGAGTCACACAGGAAGCTTATTCTGTGAGACCAGGATAAATCAACCCATTGATTGGCTAAGTTACTTGTTGAAATTCATCTGCAGAAGTGTGACTGTGTGCTGGAGGAATGGACCAGAGGTTCCATGCTAACCTCAACTTACAGTGGAGCTGCAGCAGCCTCAATAAATCCTAAAGCTGCTGTCATCTCTCATCACAGTGTGCTTTAGCTTCTCCAGAGACAGATAAGAGTGTCACTCACTGCGGCCCAGCTGCCCTTCTGTAATTACAGCCCTGACCTCCCTGATTTTCTCCATATCATTCCATACACACATTTATCGACACCTCATGGCACAATCAGCTTCTCTTACATGTACACACATGGAAAATATGGCTGGGAATTAAGACCGATTCTTACTACAAACCAGTTACGTTTTCCTAAAATTCTGGAACTAAATGATTTTCATGACATTCAGTTCTATTAACAATCCTTTAATGTCTGCGATGATCTTCTGCTGATATGGCCAGAAATCTAAACCTGGAAATGGAGTTTTAGGATTTTGAAAAATGTAAAAAAAAAAAAAAAAAAAAAAATTAATGATGTAAAGCCAACCATTCAATTGAACTTTGCACTGAAATTGTTATGCTGACGATCCAACTCGTAATGAAGCAAAAAAAAAAAAAAAAAGAAAAATATGAATTTTATTTATATTGATTACCAGACCTAATATTTCTGTGGCATAGTTAGGACCAATTATTGAAGGCGTACTTCCTCAAAAGTACTAAAAGATTTGTTCATGGAACCGTTAAGGGAAATCAGAAACTTAACTTTCCTTAAAGGAATATTCAGTGTTCAATACAAGTTAAGCTCAAATCCACAGCATTTGTGGCATAATGTTGATTACCACAAAAATCAGTTATAACTTGCCCCTCTTTTTTATTAAAATGAGCAAAAATCTGGGTTATCGATCATGGCTTACTTTCTATATGTTGGTATTAAGAAAATGCGGTCAGTCAGTCTGGTAATATAGGCAAAATAACATTATTTCTTAATATAACATGTCTCATTTCATATTTTTTTGCCTCACTATATTAGATACAATCCAGACTTTTTTGGTTTAGAACTGACCAGTGGCTGCATGATACGGAGGGGCAAAGACATATGCAATAAACTTGATTAACTTGATTGATGCAATAAACGTAAGATTAATGTATGAAAATCAAGTTCTATTGTTTTCAACAAGATTTACAGTGCACTGAGAAAATTGTATCATGAAGTGACATTCTTTCAAATGTTATTCAGCATTAAACAAATGAAAATCTAAACAAACGGTGGGCTAAAATAAAAAGTTATATGTGCAAAGTGTCAAAGATAAAAAATGATGGGGAGAATGGAGCATTGGACTCTCTCACACGTCAAGTCATTTTTATTTGTATAGCGCTTTTCACAACACACAGCGTTTCAAAGCAGCTTTACAAAAAATCATGCATTAACAGAAAATGATCTTTATCTATATAGTCTTAGTGTAGTCAATGTGTAGTTTTATTAAATATGATTGTGATATATGATTAAATTGTGTATAAATATAAATTATTACATTATTAAATAATAATTGTATTTATAACCCCAGTGAGCAAGCCGAAGGTGACTGTGGCAAGGAACACAAAACTCCATAAATGTTGGTTAATGGAGAAAAATAACCTTGGGAGAAACTATGCTCACTGTGGGGGCCAGTTCCCCTCTGGCTAACAGCATGAATATAATGCCAATATTAGTTATTTTTGTGCAGTGCAGGTCATGGTTTAAAATTAGTAAACTAAGTAAGTGTTAAGGGTTTAAAAAAAAACATGCCAATTTCATCACAGAAACACACACATACCAAAAGCATATTTTCTGCTCCTTACATCTTTATAAACTTTATGGGTAAATGCATGAAAATTATTTCACCACAAGCTAATCTGTGATATCCTGCAGCACAACAGACTCTAACATTCTTAATTTGGGATGGCAATCATTTCTTCATCCAGTTATACTTGCGTTTTAAATCCTGCACGTTTATTCCACCTCATTAGTTGACAGTGAGTCGCTCAAATTCAAATGTGTCTTCCTCAAGCAGGCATAAAAGCAGAATCCTCCTTTGGGCCATATGCAAATTAAAAATGTTTTTTTTTTTTTTTTTTTTGCTTAGACAAGAAACAAAACTATGCTTGTTTAAATGTATTAATTTCAAGGATTGGACCTAAGATACAAAATGAAATTCCTTGTGATTGCCAGAAAGTAAAAAAAATAACAAAATAGAAAAATAATAATAATAATTATATATATATATATATATATATATATATATATATATATATATATATATATATATATATATATATCTCTTTCTCTTCATGTAGTAATCACTAACGACTGTGATTGGTGCATCCTGAACAGCGCTCAGAAGAGTAACGTGCTATGTGACGCCGTTTATGTGCTGCTTTCACTAATGTCTGATGTGATTTTTGCTTTGGGACTTGCTATCGGCTGTTGTATTTCATAAGTAATAAGGTCGGTCTGGGCAGGTTTTGGGGACTATTTGGGGTTGTTATTCATTAACATTTAAAAGTAATAATTAAAAATAAGTAAAAGCAGAGGTATTTTTCAAGTTCTATTTAATGTTAATAATGTTGTTTTATGTTATGACAAGGGTTGGTTAGTTACCGTGGGCGAGAATGCTATAACTCCTCTAAGCTTATTTATATGTTTCTCACACAAGCAACTTCAGATATGTGTTGTGCACAATAGTGCGTATCGGTAAATAAATAAAACAATATATGTATTAATATTTTATTGTGACTGCACCCTCACCAGGTTGTTCTATTTTGGCTTGTGTTTACATAGTAGTATTCTGTTTGTGGCATTTTTGTCTAAATACTGGTCGTGACATTTCCAATTTTCTGTAAATTGGTTGGGATATGTCCCTGCCAACCCTACCTAAAGCTACGCCTTTGCAAAGCCACAATAAAAATTATGATTTAAACAACTTAACAGCTCAAATAATACACAAGTTTTAACAGAATAATGAATGTAAGTGCTTTTATAAAATTATAAACTTCAAATTTCTGCCTTTAAACCCTCCAAAAATTGGCCCCATTTACTTCCATTGTAAGTGTCTCACTGTAACCTTGATTTTTGCTTTTTTAAAGAAAAGGAGGGATGAGTGAACATTTGTTTTTGTGGTAATCAACATTATGCCACAAAAGCTGTGAACTGAGCTTAATGGGTTAGTTCACCCAAAAATGAAAATTCACTAATTATTAAATTACCCTGATGCCATCCCAGATGTGTATGACTTTCTTTCTTCAGCAGAACACAAATTAAGATTTGTAGAAAAATGTTGAAGCTCTGGAGGTCCTTATAATGTAAGTAAACGAGTAATATCAGGCTGCTTGCTATTTGATGGTCCAAAAGACAGATTTAAGAAGCATTAAAGGAATCCACACCACTCCAGTCGATCAATTAATGTCTTCTGAAGCAAATCGATAGGTTGGTGTAAGAAACAAATCGATAATTAAAACATTATTAACTTTAAAAAATCGCTTCCTGCCAGCGCTGGGATGCTGTTTGAAATGAACTAACTCTTGCGTGACATTCGTTCCTCTGTTGTATACAAAGCACGGGCTTCCAACTACGCTATGACGTGTTCACGCGAGTAGTTGGAAGTGCGTGCTTTGTATACAACAGAGGAACGAATGTCACGCGAGAGTTAGTTCATTTCAAACAGCATCCCAGTGCTGGCCGGAAGCAACGATTGAAAGTTAAAAACGTTTTAATTATTGATTTGTTTCTTACACCAACCTATCGATTTGCTTCAGAAGACACTAATTGATCGACTGGAGTGGTGTGGATTACTTTAATGCTGCCTAAATATGCCTTTTGGACTGTCAAACAGCCAGCAGCCTGATGGCACCCGTTTACTTACATTATAAGGACCTACAGAGCTTCAGTATTCTTCTAAAAATCTTAATTTGTGTACACATCTGGGATGGCATCAGGGTAAGTGAATAATTAGAGAATTTTCATTTTTGGGTGAACTATTCCTTTAACTTGTACTGTTCCTTTAAGATTCCAAACCCTAATGGAAATGGACTGCCATTGGATTTGTAGCCTTCCTCTTGTGTGTCAAGGGACATCTGAAAGGCATACTTACAGCAAGGTAATTAAGAGCCAAGCGCTCCACTTCCCTGGGCTGCTGGCATTAGCAGGGTATCAGCCGGACTACTGTAATTTACCTGTGTGTAGCCACTGTGACAGAGCTTCTGCCCAGAAGGAAAGCTATTGCTTCATAGAGTTTCAATGCTGAGCATCTGTCTGGCTAATGTACAATCTCTGTTGTGAGTATAGACTGCAGTGGCAAATTTGAACTTCAGTGATGTCTTCTACCAGTGACATGCGAACATCTGAAATGAAAACACAAAGGAGTGTTATTATCGTCAGCAAGAACTAAATGAAAACATTCCTGTTAACCTAAAAAAAAAAATAATAATAAAATAACATGGTGGGAACTGTTTTTATAATAACCCTAAATCTGAATCGATTTTACAGCATGGCATCTAAAGACTGCAAAGCGAGGAGAGTGTTGTTAAAAGATAAACCTCTTTTCCTCATTTCTTGAGCTTTGTGGCACCACAAAGTCCCCACTAGTGCTAACTATCACCAACTCAAAAGTCATGTAGAAGTTATGTAGTGTAATTCAGAACGCAAATTGCATTTAGTTTTAGATATTCTGTATATTATAAAATGTAAAACCTTTCATTTAAAACCTCAGCCCACAGTCATTAAGTATGAAAATGCTCATAGATTGTGGCAACACAATCGTGTTCCTATGTAAACAGACTGATCTCACAGACTGATCTGATTAGCTTAAATCAGTCTGGGCTTACCAAATATCGAAACACTGCCTCCAGTGGCCAAAGGTGAGTGTTGTTGGGTGTATGGGCACATGAGAGCTCCATTTTCTGGGTGAAAAGTCCACAGAGGGGTGCCAAAAGTGAGTTGTTTTCAGCTGTAAAGGCTGTAATACATTGAAGAGGAATGCATATTTTATAAACTGTACCCCCAAACCCAAACCCCAATCCTAGCCATCAGTGGAGTAAAAATTTTATGTTAGAGGAAAAATGCAACCTCTGAATTGCGCTCGTCACTGATTATGCAAACACGATTACTTCCTGGTTTCAATGCAGAATCCGAACCCGGGTCTCTCATCTCTGCTGACGCAATGCACTTCAAAAATTACTGATGGGAGATGGCGCTTGTTGGTGGTGGATCCTAGGGCACTGGAACACTTAAAAAAAAAAAAAAGGTAACTTATAAAAGCACATCTCAAGACTTGCATCCTGTTATAAGAACACATTCAATATAAACCCAGACAGCATACGTATATCTCTAAGATGTCTGTTTTAGATCTTTTCACTTGGAAAGCATCTAACATCTGCTAAACACACACATCAAATATTTTAGACGTCTATGCCAATTACAGTGGCTTGGAGACATTTCTTTCACTGACTATTCACGCTTTTTTTGATCATTTTTCTCATTGGAATTGTTCTTGCCTACAGTGAGAAAATGCTCCCTGCATATCTTGCAGTGTCTTCTACTTGTGGCATTATATATGAGAAGCGTTCCATCGGTCAGCGCTGTTATGTGTTTCATGCGGCAGGATGGATGTGAAAATAATGGGTATAATCAAATGATCTATACTTGGGCATAATGTAAATCAGCAGGATAATTGTTTTTCTAAAGGAGCTTCAAGATAAATAATAATGTCAGATTAGAGCTCTGGCAGCATATTAATTATGGAAACAAGGGAGCCAGCCGGTAATTTTGGGTGGGCGAAATGAATCACAATACAGTTGAATAAATTTAACGCCAAAGCTAGGATTCCTCGCCACACTCCCAGGTGGCAACAGGGGGTGATGAGTGGCAGAATGCCAATTCAATCCCCAGATAGTGGACATCACGTTTCTACCCTTGAGCGGGACATTCAGTGTAAGATTGCCAAGATGGTGCTAAAACATTGAGAACCCAATAACCCTTATTTACTTGTTTCCTATACACTGTGACACAAAAAAAGACACAAAGCTTGTGTCCGAAACCACAGTCAGTCTATGACTTTAGAGAGAGCATTTTTGAATGGAGGTACCACACATGGAGTTAATTAACAGAGGTTCGGGAGGAGCATGTTAATTTTAATCTGACAAATCACAGCCCACAAGCAGGAGTATATAAGCCGATGCTTACCTGCTTCCTGTGACAACTCTCCTGACATCCCACCTCCACCCCATCTTCACCTATTCTCTAAATTCCTAATCTAAATAAGTAAAGTCCGGGGGGTAATCAGGACTTGAGTCGAGCCTCGAGCTCCAAGCACTCCAGTATACGGACAGCAAATACCTTTACTGTTTCAACACAAGATTACATTTACATTCGAACTACTGAATGAAACATTGATTTTTTTTGCATCTTTTTTTTTCTTTCTTTTTTTTTACTTAAAGTTTTTACTTCCACAATTTTTGTGGTATCAACATTATACCACAAATGCTGTCGATTGAGCTTAACTTGTGTTGAACCTTGAATATAAGAAAACCCCCAAATTCTATGCTTTCACTTATTAGATAGTTGTAGAAAAAAGTTTGATTTAATCACCTTGAACAAAATGGAAAATGAAAGTATTCAAGGATAAATTTGCAACATTTTCAATGTTACTGAATGTTATATCAAATCAAACTGCATCAAAATCAACCTTAGGCATTGCATGAAATGATGCCATCATGAATGAATGAACATTACATTCATATAGCGCTTTTCTGACACTACACTCAAAGCGCTTTACACAGTAAACAGGGGGTTCTCCTCAACCACCACCAGTGTGCAGCATCCACTTGGATGTTGCGACGGCAGCCATAGTGCAGCAGTACGCTCACCATACACCAGCTATTGGTGGAGAGGATAGAATAGAGTGTTAGAGCCAATTAATGGATGGGGATTATTAGGAGGCCATGATTGAGAAGGGCCAATGGGGGGAATTTGGCCAGGACCGGGGTTACACCCCTACTCTTTATGAGAAGTGCTCTAGGATCATGGCTCTTGGAAACATTTTCAGTGCACAGTGACAAACAGGTGTTTAGAAAAGTGCTGTGCAACAGATTTTATTTTAAGAGAAAATTAAATTAAAATGGCATTTTAACCAGCATCATTTGTAAAAAAAAAAAAAAAAGTTTCTTTAACAAATAGGTCTATACAAAAAAAATAAAAGCAGATCTTTGCTCATCCGTGAGCGAGAAGCGGCTGCTACGCGAGCTCATTCTCAAATATGTGACAGCACAATTGTATTACTCATCTCCATGGAGACCTTGCAGGTCCTTTCACCACATGTCACGGCGGGCCGCTCCACAGGCAAGACTCGGTTGCATGGGGGAACACAGGGCAGGACGATTAGATTTTTCGCTCTGTTTTTTTTTTTTTTTCTTCTTCTTCTTCACTCTCCCTCCAACTTGTTTTCTCCACACTCCAGGTGGCAAGGAGTATCTCGCAAGACCACCGGCATCAGACGAGTTTTCAGCTTCACATTCAGTTTTCAGCTATTCACACCGGAGGCGGGCACCATAGCAACACTGTCAATTCATGTGGCTGACTGGCCTTGAACTCTGCAATTACTGCCGCTGCACGAGCAGATGTTCCCGCTGTGATTGAGCGCAGTTTGAGTGACAAAATGCAGGCTCACAAATCACAGCAGGCATTAGGGGAAATATCGTGCTCTTTTACAGGCTGTTTTACACTACACTTGTTTAAGACTAAAGTCCATGTGGAGCGGCTTTCAGTAATTCCCACTTGCTACAGTCTGTGAGACTGACAACCATATCAAACAGATAGGCTTATGAGCTTTAAAAATATCCTGTGCATACTACAGCAAACCTAATTTATGGAACCAAAGAGAATCTTCTTTAAAGGTGCACCCAGTAGTTTTTTCCCCATTGAAAAAGTTTTACTCCAAAATAAATTAATTGTAATTTTGAAACATATGTATAAAATCATGAGCACTCACATGAGATGAGGACTCTAGTCATATCAATAACCTTATAAAAGCTGTTTTATTCTACATGGGGCAGGGGCACCCTCATTTTAGAATCACATGACCAGCTGAATACTACTCAGTTAATCTCAGTAAGCATTTTGTTATTGGACACTTTCACTCTTGGATTAAACTAATGATTGCTGATTGTGAATTTCTACAATAACATTTGTATTTGAGAACTATTGATTTTGAATGATGCTGCATCTAGGCCACTAGGTGTCACTGTAAGTCCAAGATGACAAGAACAAAAAGTTACTGAGTGCACCTATAACTCAGGAAACACTTAAAGGGATAGTTCCCTCAAAAATGAAAATTCAGTCATTGTTTACTCACCCCCTGTGTTGTTATAACCCTATATGACTGTCTTTCTCCTTTTTTTTTTTTTTTTTTAACAGAAAGATAGAAATTTTGAAAAAAAAAAATTGTGCTCAGTGAAGTCACATAATGGCAGTTTATGGTGACCATCTCTTCAAGCTTCAAAAGGACACAAAAGTATAATTAGACAGAAGTCTAATAAATTATTGTGTGTGACTTATGCCTTGTTCTGAAGGCATACGATAAGGTTTGGTGAGAAACAAACCAAAATCGAATGCATTATTTAGTGAAAATCTTCACAGACCATTGCTCTCCTGTGAACAAGAGCAACAGAATACACAGCCCCGCTCACGAGATGAGCCGTTCAAGCGAAAACTTGCTTTGTTGACCTAAAACAGGTCTGCCACAGCGATATTACACAACAGAACAAATCAAAGAACAGAACTTAAGAGTTTGAAGTCGAAGAGCAGATACATTTCTATGCCCAGCCTTGATTGTTTGAACCGGAGTACTCGGAAATCAAGGAAGGAAAAGGGATAGATGGAAAAGGCTGATGTGGCCACACATACAGTACATACTCAGAAGCTACAGTCAGACAGAGACAGATATGTGGACTCGAGTTAGAGAATCAAGCTGCATTTTATTCAACTTCAGACTCGACTCCAGACTCGACCTAAAATGACTTCAAACTTGACTCGACAAAAAACACTAGTGAATATTTCATAAACGACTTGAGTTTTTTAACCTTAAATATTAATATCTTAAAGGAAGAATTTGTGTTTTATTAGGGCTGTTATGGTGGCAATTTTTTCCACTGCGGTGATTAAGGGCCAATCACCGCATGTGAATGGTGTTATACAGTGGTTGAAGGGCAGAGGAGAGAATGCGCACAATTTACCTGATTATTGCACATCAAACTTTAAAAAGTGCATAATTGAACACAAAATAAAAATTAGGCTCTTTGTAAAATATCACAAAATATATATATAAAAAAATACAAAACTTTTTACTGTGGTACTGTGCCACCGCGGTGGGGCAGTTGTCATGTTGATGCTACCAGCCCTAGTTTATAGTTACTGCATTGCTTGTGTGCGCATTCTGAGCCATGTTGAACTGACCTTGAGAAAAACTGCAGCACCTTTATTACAAAAAAACAGTACAGAATAAGTTCATTAAGTCTGTGAAATCATAAAATAAAATGAAATAAATAATTAAAAAAAATATTACAAGTTCAGATAGAATCCTATTATTATCTCAGATTTTTCAAAGATCATACATTTATCATTTTTGGGTATTTAAAAAAAAATAAACAAAACAAAAAAACAGAAAAGATGCAATGTTTAGTGACTTGAGACTCGACTCAGACTCGTGACGAAAGACTCGAGACTTGACTCTGACTCCAGCTTAAAGATTTCAGACTTGACTCGGACTTGAGATGAAAACTCGTGAATATCTCTGGACAGAGAGTACAGGAGACCGCAGTGTTTTGGAGGTTTTTGGATGTTTCCCTTATACCGAAAGTGAACTGGAATCCCCCATGCCCTATTTTGGAGATTACGCCCCCATTTGGAGATCTCTGGCCTGCAGCTATACCTACTTGTAAAATAAATCAGTAACTTTAATTGGGTGTAATTCTATTACTGTTTTTTTCTTCAGGTATTTTATTTGAATGTTTGCCATGCTTTTTTTTTTTTTTTTTTTTTCATCTATTTTTTATCTTTGTTTCTATTTTCTGTCATTTTTGGTCCACGTTTGTTTGTTATGTTTATGTTATGTCTTCTAAAATTGAAATAATAACGTCAGTTATATTAATAAAAAAAAAAAATCTATTTGTTTCTTACTAAAGCTTATCGTTTGCTTTCAGAACAAGGCAGAAGTCGCATACAATAATTTATTAGACTTTTGAATTATACTTTTGTGTACATTTGAAGCTTGAAGAGGTGATCACCATGATTTGCCATCACTGAGCACAATTTCTTTTTTTTATTTCTCCTTTGTCTATTTTTGTGTTAAGAAAAAGTAAGAAAGTCATATGGGGTTATAACAACACAGGGGTCAGTAAACAATGACTGAATTTTCATATTTCATATTTTGGGTGAACCATCCTTTTAAGATATCCTGTCTTCAGTTTTTTATCAAATTATTGCACATTGACACCGGCAAAATGTGTAATGGGGATAGGCTGATCGACCCTAATGTAGGCTATTTTTTTAAACTAATGCGTTCATTATTTAGTTACAATGAAACGTATGTGTATCATAAGCTTCAAAGTGAAACAATGAATTATATTATCAAAGTATAGGGACTATTTTCCACAGATTTTAATAGGCAGAAATGCTGAACACCACTCAAGTTAAAGGGATAGTTAACCCAAAATTCATTCATCATTTACTCACCCTCATGCCATCAAAGATGTGTGGGACTTTCTTTTTTCTGCTGAACACAACTGAAGATTTTTAGAAGAATATATCAGCTCTGTTGGTCCATAAGTGAATGGTGATCAGAAGTTTGAATCTCCAAAAATCACTAAGCCAGCATATAAGTAATCCATAAGACTCCAGTGGTTAAATCCATATCTTCTAAAGCGATATGATAGGTGTGTGTGTGAGAAACAGAGTTCTTTTTTTCGACCAGCCACAACCAGTAGGTGGCAATATGCACAAAGAATGCAATCACCAAAAAAACAAAAGAGGAAGAATGTGGAAGTGAAAGTGGATATTTATAGTAAAAAAAAGACTTAAATATTGATCTGTTTCTCACACACACCTATCGTATCACTTCAAAAGATATGTATTTAACCACTAGAGTCTTATGGATTACTTTTACGCTGGCTAAGTGATTTTTGGGGATTCAAAGTTCTGGCCACCATTTACTTGCATTGTATGTTCCTACGGAGCTGAGATAATTTTCTAAAAATCTTAATTTGTGTTCTGCAGAAGACAGAAAGTCAAACACACCTGAGATGGCATGAGGGTGAATAAATGATGAGAACATTTTGGGGTGAAATATCCCTTTAAATTTGAAAGTTGCTGCTTTAAATTCAGTTGTAAAACACTGATAGTGTTCTGTAAATTTTATTAATAAATGATAAACAAAACAGATGTCTAATAATTTGCCATTTAAGACTTTAAATAAATAAATATGCCTTTAAAAAATATTTTAAATTACCAAATTTATCCCAAAAATGAAAAAATAAATACAAATAATATCATCGGTATTAGTACTTTGAATTGGATCGAAAAGAAAATAAATGGTATCAACCATACCTCCCAATTACCCAAGGGAAACTCTGTTTTATTTCTTTGATTACTGACTTTTTGAGCTGGGGGCATGTCAATTGAAGAACCATGGTAGAAGCAGTTGAATGTTGACTGTACAGTTTAGCTGGAACACATTTTGTTTACTGTTAATGAAGAACAGCTATTAAGCTCAGCAGAAAATACTACTCACTTAGACAGTTTATGAGGCAACAGGCACCCAAAGTATATATACACCATTCTCTGTAGTAGCACAAGAATAGCAAACATAAAACATGAATTACAAACCTGATTCACATTCTTTACTCTTCATTTTTGTTGCACTAGCATTAAAAGGCTTTCTTTATCTGCTGAGAAGTGAAAAAGAGAGAAAAGTATTATGAAATTTCCCAACACATTCATTAATTCCGACCAAAATCCCTTCCAAAATACAGCATGTAGGCTACATAACATCATACTTACTGTACAACAAACTGCCCCAGAGGACTTTGAAGGCAACATAATGCCTTCAACCATAATGACAGATAACAATAAGTATCAATATTTTGTGTTGTCTTTAACCCTAAAAAGGGCAAGAATATAAAAGTATCCTCTCAGATGTGTGTGTCAAAAACTGTTCGGTTCCGATATTGATAAATATCTTCCACCTTAAAGTACCCTGGTATTTGGTTTTTATACATGGTAAATTACAATGGTAATTTTTGTAGATGGTACCATGGCAGAGCTGTGTTGTTTTGGACATTTATCATGGTAGTACCATGGCTTTTGACATTAACATTGGCAGTTCGATGGACAACACTAAAAGAAATGCCCCCTAATCCATTGGAAAACTTGGGCAGCTTGGTCTGATGATCTTCTGAAGCCATTCAGAATTTGGTTAAAAGTGAACAAAAAAAAAACGACAACAATTTGTTCAAAATGGCTGTCAAATAATATTGGCAAATGTTAGACAACCCTGGCAAAAAGTTGTCCACTTTGGTTTTGTTCACAAAACACATTTCATCCAAACTCTTAAAATTCATTTGTGACTCTGAAAATTTCAGGTTGTCACTTCTGTTATAGAATACTGTGAAAGTCCCTTTCAAGGCAAGTCAGTCCACTCAGCAGCCATATTTGGAACGTTCCCGGGCAGCTATTTTCTTTGAATACAAGTGGCATGAAAGTGCAGCTCCCAAGTACTTGCATGGGGAAAGACCGAAATCTCAAAAACGGTTGGTCAAGATTACAATATAATAACATCAGCAGAAAAATCTGACAAGAGTTGTATAATAAATTGTTTCTTTAGCTCAGATCACTCTAAAAAAAATGCTATTTTTCAGGCTGGTTCAGCTAATGTGCATTCCCGAGTTAACTGACAAGTGATGTTGCTATCCAAAAGCTGATTGGCTCTTTTATCTGTAAGGTGGGAATTCCTTTTCTATACCCGCCGTATTGGGTGTTCCAATTTCTCCCATTCATTTTAATACAAGTGGTCCGTCTCAGGGCTAAACAGTCTCTGATACCATTGTCATCCTCTTTCATAAACAATCTGAGCATTATCTTAAAGTATTTAACACTCTAAACAGGACTAACAAACGTATTCTTCTGTTGTGTGAACGTATAGCCTTACAAACACACAGAGCTTGGACACGCATGGCTTGGACATGGCTTGTTTTACAAATTACAAATCAATACGTGAATACTTGTGAGGGTTCACTTACAAGATTAAAACGAGACCAGGGCTAGATGGTGACAAGCACATAAGCAAAATCTAAATTAATAATGCATTGATAAACACACATGCGGCTTGTTGCAGAGCATACTGTATGTGTACTGAAGCCCGCTGACATCCTTGGTGCACCACCAAAACAAACACCAAGCAGAAACTAGTCTGTCTGATGCATATTGCACTTAAACCTGGAAAGCTATAATCTGATTGGCTGGCTTTATGCAACTTCTGGGATTTGGAGTTCATAGGTTTTATCATTAATTCACCTGGAAAGCTAGTCATGTTTATAAGTTCACAATGAGCACTTTTGAGGAAGAGCTAACCACTGGATTTGCCAAAGATTGTCAGGATTGAGACATCAAATCTTGTAAAGATATTGAAAGTTTTGTTTTGAAGCATGTTTTAAATGGACAAAATTTTTGATCACAAATTCTGCATATTATTTCTCTGATATTTTCTGTACAACCAGTTGTAGAGTGTGCTGCGTTGTTATTTGAATTATTTGAGATATTATGCATCTCAGGTAAACCCGCTCCTAAACGACACGTAAAAACAAAACAAATTGTGGTTGATCACTTTACATGTCAATCAAATGGCCTCTTTATGTCTTCTTGGCCAGAATAAGCTGCAATGTGGACCAGACTTTATGCCATGTGTCAAAAGTCTTGCTAAGCGTGAAAAGGCAAAGACAAAATGTTGCGGTGCACAGCGAGTTCCCAGCACAGTTAGCAAAATTTCAGAGAGAAAAAAAAACAAACAGTCCATTTAATTTAGAATTTTTTTAATCAAGGGGAAAATTCCCTCAGTCCCCTTGCAATCAGTTCTAACAACTACAGACAGGTACACAGTGAGGGCAACTCGCAAACAATAGAGCTTAGTTTACTTTCATTTGTTCATTTATTTAAAGAGGGAAGACTGCAAACTGTTCATTTACAGCTTCAACTGTCTTGCCAATAACTATAACAACACAGAGAGAACATCAAGAATCTAGCTTAACAACACTTTTTTTTATAAAGTTTGCAAATTAAAGAATTGTAGTACCCTGATTCTCATGGAAACACTCATGTAGGTCTTCGAGGCAGAAGAGAACTAAGAGAAATCGAACAATTCTACACAGAATTACTTAAATCTATGCTGACATTCTCCTGAGCTATAAAGAATTCGGACTGGTGCCAACAAGTTTCTCGCATCTGGCAAATCTTAACTGCCATAAGAACAGTGGGGAATCTTGGAAAAGGCACACTGAAACTCCTCTGTCTTTGTTGTTAATCAGATAAACCCCCAGCTTAACTCAACACATGACTAGCCATTTGCTGAGGGACTACTCTTCTATGACTGCCATGGAAACCTCCATTATTCATCAATATAATCATCTCTCTATGCTTAAAATTATTATACTAATCATGAAGCATGTTTCTGGCTTACCATCTTACATGAAGCTTAATTCATGAACATTTGACATGGACTTTGGACTTTTCTCCAAATGCACAGCCATGTGTAGGATTTAACCAAAAATTGACAAATGAATCTTATGCAGATGATAACCCAGACAATTATGTTTTTCATAATGTGTAATGTATTATCCATGTTTAAAACTAACAAACTATACATTAGGAAGTTTATCATGCATTATAACTGAATTATAACTGTAATTTAATAAGAAAGTACAAGTGTCTGGTATGTCTTTTAAATTCCAGAATGATGGAGTGAAGTATTTTGGGTTAGTTGCAGCTATAGTTCTCTTATGTAATTCATGATTAAAATATTCACTTTTTGAGGGAAAACTGACAAACCTTAGAACAATGGGCCATGAATTAATTATCTTGAGGGGAGGACAGAAATGACCATGTGACCCAGTAAAAGACACTTCTGATTGGCTCAAGACACCTCTGGGGTGCGGCCAACAAAACTCAGCTCAACAAAACCTCCCAGCCTCCCAAATCATACTGGTCCCTTGAAATATGTCAATGCTAAGCTACATGATCATAAACAGTATTTCAATTTAATTGTGATATTATTTTCAATGGCCATGAAAGTAGTATTACTGTAAGAATTGATTCTTTTAATATTCCCCTTATCAATCACTAATTCTCTTATTGACCTAAATTCCTTGCATATAAATTATTAGCAGATACAACGAGCCTGTTGTATTACATATTGAATTTCTAAACCGCTAAGGTTTCATTTATCTCACGTATGTCTCCCTACATTATTTTGGTGGTTGAACGCGGCCAAGATTCTTAAACCAGTTATTTACATATAAAACCCTACACTCATTAATGCATGCAAAGTTGGATCGACCTATTAGCATATGACTTCAACTGAAAGATTTTGCTTGAATAAATTAAACTTTCCATAATACACTATTTAATCGGGTATGTGATAGAGCTGGCATGTGACCTAGGGCTGGATGCAATGGTCCAGTTTTATTTATTTTTTTATGGTGTTTCTTCAACTTTGGGTACTTTAAGCACCGTGGGTTTCTAGAAAGTAAAGTCTTGTAATTTATTTATTTATTTATTTTTTTTTTTTTACACTTTCAAAAATATTGTAGCGTCACAGTCTAACTGTTGCTAGATCTGATTGGCTGCTCATGTTGCAGTGCATTATGAGTACTTGTCATTTTCTCTCACCCTCTGGCAGAAGTGTAGCACCATTAGTTAGGTGCTTGGGTGAATTGTTTCCAAACTTGTTCTGTGTTGTGTGCTGGAAGAAAAGCTCTTGTGTGTGATTAAAACATCGCACTTGTCTTCACTGAGCCATTACAATATTTTTTTTCATTTGTCTTATAGTAATGTCCAACAGTGTATGTACATGCATCACAGGAAATCTATGGCATTTTTTTTGAAAGTCATGAAAATTCCCATCACAGTGTTGTTTTCAGCGCATCTCAAATTCTCTGTTGTGTTTAATAGTTAGAAATGATGCTGCTGACATTTTACTTTTTAATTATAATTTTTTTAAATATGAAAGTTGCCTCCTTTTTCTTGCTGGGGCAAATTTCATAGCTAACATTTTATGTATCCTAAATACACACAGAATTCAAAAAATATTTTCACTTTTTGCACAGTTTGGGAAATGATGACAAATAAAAATAAAAAGCTCACAACCTTTATTTTTCTTTGGTGTAGTGGAAATGATGCTACAAAAGTGGGACAGTCATAATTTTTGAAAAATTTATAGAAATTATTTTCACACAATAAATATTTAAATGTTTTGTTTCTTTCATTCTTTGTTTTTAGATTATCATAGTTTTAAACATATAATAAGTTTACTATAACTTTTATAATGGATTTTAATAGTTCTGGGTCTGGGACAAGGCCAAAACAGTCAAATTTACATAAAAGGCATTTGAAAAAAAAAAAAAAAAAATCTGTTCAGTTTTAGTGATAACCTAATATAACAAAATAAAACAAGTTGAAATCTGTTTATTATGAAGAAAATTAACCCCTGGGAAATGAAATGGCCTAAAGTTGAAGAAACTCCCATATACTGTGCAGGACTGCTTTACATTATTTGCAGTACACATAAAATGGTGATTAAACATGGAGTGATGCAAAAGTATGTAATGTGATGAGGAACAATATACACCATTAGCACTGTATAAAACTGCTCATAAGACTCAAGATTCAAGACTTTGGTCATAGTGCAAACCATATGTGACATTTTATTTTGAAAAATGCGATATGCAATGGAAAGAAAGTGAAAAAACACTTTTTTTATTTTCATTACTGTGGCAGTGATAACTCCAAAGCGCACTTCCATATTACTGGTTAATCTGGAGCTTTAAGGACCTATGTAGGACAGGATGGAGTCAGCAGTTTGCCGGGACACTGGAGAGTGGCTCTCATTTGTCTGTCCTCTTCATCTGTAATGCATATTGAGCAGGGTTGAGAAATTGGTACCAAGTTGGAATTTATTTTTGAATTGAATTGCCCACAGGATGTTAAATTGGAATAACAGAAAGAGGAATTTCTCAGCTGATTAGACAGACAATTTCTCAGCTGATTTCTGTTAAGTATAATACTGTCAACATAATTAGCACAGCCATTATTTATTTATTTTTTTTTAATTTTGGCATACAGTTACCAAAACATGTCTACCAAATTGTTTTCAGACAAAAATCTAAATTTCACATTAAAAAAGAGAGGAAAAAGTTCTTCCACCATGGTATAAATAGGAATTTGTATTTTATTTTGGACGGATGGATGGACAAGACATGACAGACAGACAGAATTAGAATTGAATTAGAATTCTGCATCCAGTTTGCTACCTGAAATAAATTGGAATATAAAAGGCATTCTTAATTCAAATCTGAATGGCGCACAGCTCTGATATAGTTTGTTGGGCTTCAGTTACCTATTCTCTTATGCCTCCAAGTTAGCTCTTTTTAGAGGAACGTGCAAAAATCAGCTCCAAGTGGCATTCAGTATGATTAAATATGCCATTCGTGTTATTTTTTTTATTTATTTTTTTTTGGTCCACTTCAAACTATCAGATTGGTTATTCATAATTATTTTGTGTAATTACTTTGGCTTCCTTTGTCTTGATTGCCAGAACTGAAATGCAAATATCCATGCGGGTGAAGAAATAAATGCAACTTGAAGTGCTGCAGTAATTGAAAGCGGTTTATCATAGCTTCTCAGATTTCCACGTCTGAGTGAGTTCTGTTGAGCTTTGATCTACACAATTAGCACTGAGATATGTCATCTTTAAAGTGTTGGCAATGATGTACTGCTACTTTGTACTGTTATCCCTGTCTCCCCACCCTCTTTTCATAGTTTGGGTTTTGCATTAAGAGCCAATGAGAAGCCCAGATGGTTTCAGAGTTATTCTTTGTTTGAGGGATCTGCAATGGTTTTCTAGGAGGGCCTTGTGCCATCTTGTTGTGTTATTGAAGTTACTTTGAGACTGCATTTTGCCAAACTAATCATTATTTAAAAGCAGTTAAACTGCAGTCAAGCTACTCTTTTGAAAAAGTAGTTAGCTTACTCTGCAAGCTACTAAAAAATTGTTAATAGTTATGTATATGTAGAAATTCAAATTAACAAAGATTAATAAATGTAAAAGTATATTAATTGTTAGTTAATGTTAAGTACTGTGTTAACTAATGTTAAACACAACCTATCATTATCATTAATTATAGTGTTAACCAATCATTTTAAACACAACTGCAGTCCTCAAGTCCCTATTTAAAAAAATAAATAAATAAATAAATAAATATATATATATACACCGATAAGCAACACCATTAAAACCACCTGCCTAATATTGCGTAGGTCCCGCTCGTGCTGCAAAAACAGCACCAACCCACATCTCAAAATAGCATTCTGAGATTATATTCTTCTCACCACAATTGTACAGAGCGGTTATCTGAGTTACCGTAGACTTTGTCAGTTCGAACCAGTCTGGCCATTCTCTGTTGACCTCTTTCATCAACAAGGCGTTTCCATCCACAGAACTGTCGCTCACTGGATGTTTTTTGTTTTTGGCACCATTCGGAGTAAATTCTAGAGATTGTTATGCGTGAAAATTCCAGGAGATCAGCAGTTACAGAAATACTCAAAACAGCCCATCTGGCACCAACAATCATGCCACAATCCAAATCACTGAAATCCCTTTTTTTCCCCATTCTGATGGTTTATGTGAACATTACCTGAAGCTCCTGACCCGTATCTGCATGATTTTATGCACTGCTGCCACACGACTGGCTGATTAGATAATCATATGGATGATTGTTGGTGCCAGATGGGTTGGTTTGAGTATTTCTAAACACACAACAGTCTCTAGAATTTACTCCGAATGGTGCCAAAAACAAAAAACATCCAGTGAGCGGCAGTTCTGTGGATGGAAATGCCTTGTTGATGAGAGAGGTCAACAGAGAATGGCCAGACTGGTTCGAACTGACAAAGTCTACAGTAACTCTGTACATATATGGTTGTGACAAGGTCAAGTTCTTTGGCATGGAGGAGTCAGGAGACAACAAGAACTGTTCACTGGTCAGTCTTTTTAATTGGCTGTTTAGCTGACACTCAGTGGACGGGAACTATCTAAAACACAAATGTAGTTCACTCTGTGATGAAAGCACTTTTAAAACAATAGACACACTCTCTCTCTCTCTCATGGCTGTTGTGCTTTCCAGTCCCTCCCATCTCGATGCTCTGGCATGCCTTTTGAGGTCTCCCTCCACCATCACTATAATTAGAGACAGGTGTTAGATATAATCACAACCCAGGTGACGAGCCTTACCACTCTCCCTCTCCCACAGACAGACACATGACCACGCCCACCCATGGCACACGTTCACTTTCCGGTAGTCAACACAGAACCGGACCGAGCCGACGCTCTTTGGTACCAGAACTACTGGGCTGACCCAATCTCAAGCATTGCTCTGATTCTTCATGATCAATCTTTTTCTTGTGTTCAGGAAGACAATAGGGGTGGCTACGAACCACCACCCAAGGGGTGGTCTCAATATGGTGCTCTACAAGTTTCATGCGATCGGGAAGGTGTGAAAACATGTCCGCAAATTCCGCTTGCAACCGGGCAATGTCTGTAAGCTGCGATGGTGAGAAGTGGTCTCCACAAGGGAATGGGGTGAACGAATTTGGTTTGGTCACCTCCGGCCCGAGTTCCACCCACTCTGGATATACCGTCGCCAAGGCTACAGGCACTGCCTCCCTCCATGGTTTGAGGAGGTTGAGGTGGTAGATTTGACGTGCCCCTCCCCATCCGTTCACCTAACCTTGTAATCGAGATCTCCAACTCGTCGTGTGACCTCAAAGGGTCCTTGCCACTTGGCAAGTAATTTGGAGCTCAAAGTGGGCAGCAATACATGCACTTTATCTCCCTGTGTGAATTCACGTAGTCTAGTGCTACTGTCGTAAAGTCGGCATTTTCGTTCTTGCGCTTGGAGCAAATTCTTCTGTTACCTGGAGAGTTTTGCTATAAGGTCAAGAATGTATTGAATTTGGTTCTTACTATTTGAAGGTCCTTCCTCCCAAGCTTCCCGTATGACGTCGAGCACACCACGCGGCTGACGCCCATACAGTAGCTCAAATGGGGAAAACCCTGTGGAGGCTTGCGGGACCTCTCGTACTGCAAACAACAGGGGTTTGTCCACTTATCCCAGTTTTTAGCGTCTTCATGTAAGAACTTACGAATCATGTTTTTCAAGGTCTTATTAAATCGATTGACCAACCCGTCGGTTTGCGGGTGATAAACGCTGGTGCAAATCGATTTAATGCCAAATAATTCCTACAGTTCACATAGTTTTTGTGACATGAAGGTTGTGCCTTGGTCAGTGAGGATTTCCTTTGGAATCCCCACTCGGGAGAAAATTTTTAAGAGTGCCCCTGCAAAACTACGTGCTGAGATGTTGCGTAGAACCACTGCTTTTGAATATCGCATTGCGTAGTCCACTAGAACTAATACAAAGCAATGGCCACATGCAATGCGCTCTAAAGGCCCGATGAGGTCCATGCTTATTCTCTCAAAGTGGACCTCGATCAACGGCAGAGGGCACAATGGCGCTTTTGGGGTGGCCGGTGGTTTCACCAACTGACATTCACAGCATGCCACACACCATTTGCGTACGTCACCGTGAATGACCGGGCAAAAGAAATGGGCTATTATACAGTTCAAAGTCTTTTCGTGACCTAAGTGGCCAGCTATTGGGTTATAATGAGCCACCTGGAAGAGTGTTTCCCGATAGCTCTTTGGTACTAACAGCTGAGTTGTATTTTCTTTGGTACGAGTGTCCTGTGTCACTCGATACAACCACTCTTAATAATAGAAAAGTATGGATACGTGAGTGCAACATTAGGCTGGAGTTGTTGACCATCAATTACATTCACTTGGTCAAAGGCGTGCTTGAGGGATTCGTCGCGAGACTGCTCCAGAGAGAAATCCCCCTCAGGGAAGCCCCTGAGTACGGGAATTCCCTCGTCTGCATCCTCATGACGCGGATCACCTCTCCAGCCATAGCATCGCACATCACACACCATGACACCATTTTGCAGGACCCATCCACACACATTACCCTCAATAAATTTTCAAAACCAGGCCAATTGGTACCCAGAATTAGTGGATGGGTGAATCGGGAATTAACTGCTGCCTTGACTCTATGCCTTTTTCCCTTGAATCATATTTCAGTGTAACCACTGGATACTTGTGAATGTCACCATGCACACACCTCACCCTAACCCATTTATTCTTATCCAATGCCCCGCCTTGCACCAAGCGTTGGTTGATAGAGGTTTGAGAACAACCCGAATCCACCAAAGCTTGATGTGTATCCCTTTTTACTTTTACCGGTATCTGATACGCCCCTGCCCGATCGGGGGTGGCCTGCGGAGCATCAGGGATCTGGATCTGTGTCTCCACCTACATCCTGGACATTGATCCTGGCAGTGTCCATCTTCCCCGCAGCTCTGACAAACCGGCCCATGCTTCCCCACCACACTCATGGGGGCAGTCTCGCCAACCTGGGGAGGAGAGCGGAGAGAGACAGGGGAAGTAGGAGGGACAGAGAAGGGGAGGGGTCCCCTGAACCGGGGAAGGGGATTGGGCGGGGCTCCTCCCCACTTCCGTGGAGCCAGAACTGGGGGGGTTAGAATGAAACACAGGGGTGCAGAGAGAGAAGAGAGAGAAAAAAAGATCCTGCTTTGTTGCCTCCTGGAAATGCCACCATTTAGTCCTCTGCCAGCTGAATGGCCTCTTCCAGCAACGCCTGGAGGTGGCACTGGACCCACTCTGACATTTCTCGAGGAAGCTGGGAGACGAACTGCTCCAGTACCACCAAATCGACAACGTCATGGCGCCGTGGGTTCCCTCCGCCAGCAACCATTTCAGGCAGGCATCCTGGAGATGTTGGGCAAAGGCGAACGGGCAGCCGTGCTTCCTGAAGCTCAGGGATCTGAAGAGCTGATGACTCTGCTCGGGGCTACGACCAACCCGTTGCTGGATGACTTTCTTCAGATGATGGTAGCTAAGGAGGCTGGCGGCGGGAAGTTGCTGTGCCGCAAGCTGCACCTCCTCGGAGAGTAAGGGCAATAAGCGGGCTGCCCACTGGTCGGGAGGCCACTTCCATACCTCTGCGGTTTTTTCGAATAAATCGTGGAAGGCCTCCGGTTCGTCATTCAGCCCCATCTTCATCAGGGTCATGGGTGGGGTGGGCTCCAGGGGGGGGTCACAGCACCAGCCCCCTTTCTGGCGATCAGGCTCCGGAACACCTGCCGGTCCTCAGCTTGTGCCTGGAGCAGGACTTGGAAATGCTGTTCCTGATCTAGGCGTACCTCCATGAGGGCTTGATGCTGGTTTTGTTGGATGCTGGCGAGGGTCTTGAAAACTTCACCCAGCGGTGAGGACTCCATAACAGCTTTCTCCTCCAAAGCCAGCTTCATCACTATAATTAGAGACAGGTGTTAGATATCATCACAACCCAGGTGACGAGCCTTACCGCTCTCCCTCTCACACAGACAGACACATAACCATACCCCCCCCCATGCCACAATGGTACATAGAGTATTTATTGTATATATTAAACAAATCAATATATATACACTGGCGGCCAAAAGTTTGGAATAATGTACAGATTTTGCTCTTATGGAAAGAAATGGGTACTTTTATTCACCAAAGTGGCATTCAACTGATCACAATGTATAGTCAGGACATTAATAACGTGAAAAATTCCTATTACAATTTGAAAAGAAATTTCAGAACTTCTTAAACTACTTCAAAGAGTTCTCATCAAAAAAATCCTCCACGTGCAGAAATGACAGCTTTGCAGATCCTTGGCATTCTAGCTTTCAGTTTGTCCAGATACTCAGGCGATATTTCACCCCACGCTTCCTGTAGCACTTGCCATAGATGTGGCTGTCTTGTCCGGCACTTCTCATGCGCCTTACAGCCTAGCTGATCCCACAAAAGCTCAATGGGTTTAAGATCCATAACACTATTTTCCAGTTATCTGTTGTCCAATGTCTGTTTCTTTGCCCACTCTAAAAAAATGTATTTGTTTTTCTGTTTCAAAAGTGTCTTTTTCTTTGCAATTTTTCCCATAAGGCCTGCACCCCTGAGTCTTCTCTTTACTGTTGTACATGAAACTGGTGTTGAGCAGGTAGAATTCAATGAAGCTGTCAGCTGAGGACATGTGAGGTGTCTATTTCTCTATAACTCCTTGTTTAGTTGTACATCTGGCTTTCCACATCTCTTTCTGTCCTTGTTAGAGCCAGTGTCTTTGAAGACTGTAGTGTACACCTTTGTATGAAATCTTCAGTTTTTTGGCAATTTCAAGCATTGTATAGCCTTCATTCCTCAAAACAATGATTGACTGATGAGTTTCTAGAGAAAGCTGTTTCTTTTTTGCCATTTTTGACCTAATATTGACCTTAAGACATGCCAGTCTATTGCATACTGTGGCAACTCAAAAACAAACACAAAGACAATGTTAAGCTTCATTTAATGAACCAAATAGCTTTCAACTATTTTTGATATAATGGCAAGTGATTTTCTAGTACCAAATTAGCAATTTAGCATGATTACTCAAGGATAAGGTGTTGGAGTGATGGCTTCTGGAACTAGGGCCTGCCTGGATTTGAACAAAAATGACTTTTTTCAAATAGTGATGGTGCTGTTTTTTACATCAGTAATGTCCTGACTATACTTTGTGATCAGTTGAAAGTATCAATTTCCTTCCAAAACAGCTAAATCTGTCCATTATTCCAAACCTTTGGCTGCCAGTGTATATATAAACTCAGCAAAAAAAGAAATATCCTCTCATTTTCAACTGCTTTTTTTTTGTTCAGTAAACTTAACATGTGTAAATATTTGTATGAACATAAAAAAAATTAAACAATTAAGGCATAAACTGAACAAGTTTCACAGACATGTGACTAACAGTAATGGAATAATGTGTCCCTGAACAAAGGGGGGGTCAAAAGTGACAGTATCTGTTGTGGCCACCAGCTGCATTAAGTACTGCAGTGCATCTCCTCCTCATGGACTGCACCAGATTTGCCAGTTCTTGCTGTGAGATGTTACCCCACTCTTCCACCAAGGCACTTGCAAGTTCCTGGACATTTCTGGGGGGAATGGCCCTAGCCCTCACACTCCAATCCAACAGGTCCCAGACGTGCTCAATTGGATTGAGATCCGGGCTCTTCGCTGGCCATGGCAGAACACTGACTTTCCTGTCTTGCAGGAAATCGCTCACAGAATGAGCAGTATGGCTGGTGGCATTGTCCTGCTGGAGGGTCATGTCAGTATGAGCCTGCAGTATCACATGAGGGAGGAGGATGTCTTCCCTGTGATGCACAGCATTGAGATTGCCTGCAATGACAACAAGCTCAGTCCAATGATGCTGTGACACACCGCCCCAGACCATGACGGACCCTCCACCTCCAAATCGATCCCGCTCCAGAGTACAGGCCTCGGTGTAATGTTCATTCCTTCAACGATAAACGTGAGTCCGACCATCACCCCTGGTGAGACAAAACTGCGACTCGTCAGTGAAGAGCACTTTTTGTCAGTCCTGTCTGGTCCAGCGAAGGTGGGTTTGTGCCCATAGGTGACATTGTTGCCGGTGATGTCTGCTAAGGACCTGCCTTACAACAGACCTACAAGCCCTCAGTCCAGCCTCTCTCAGCCTATTGTGGACAGTCCGAGCACTGATGGAGGGATTGTGCATTCCTGGTGTAACTCGGGCAGTTGTTGTTGCCATCCTGTACCCCCGCAGGTGTGATATTCAGATGTACCGATCCTGTGCAGGTGTTGTTACATGTGGTCTGCCACTGCAAGGACAATCAGCTGTCCTTCCTGTCTCCCTGTTGCGCTATCTTAGGCGTCTCACAGTACGGACATTGCAATTTATTGTCCTGGCCACATCTGCAGTCCTCATGCCTCCAAGCAGCATGCTTAAGGCACGTTCACGCAGAAGAGCAGGGACCTTGGGCATCTTTCTTTTGGTGTTTTTCAGAGTCAGTAGAAAGGTCTCTTTAGTGTCCTAAGTTTTTATAACTGTGACCTTAATTGCCTACCGTCTGTAAGCTGTTAGGGACTTAATGACCGTTCCACAGTGCATGTGCATTAATTGTTTATGGTTCATTCAACAAGCATGGAAAACATTGTTTAAACCCTTTACAATAAAGGTCTGTAAAGTTATTTGGATTTTTACAAAATTATCTTTAAAATACAGTGTCCTGAAAAAGGGACGTTTATATATATATATATATATATATATATATATATATATATTCTGTGTACTGCATAAAATTTTATATATACTGTGTGTGTGTATGTGTGTGTGTGTGTGTGTGTGTGTGTGTGTGTTTGTGTGTGTGTGTTTATAAATATGATTTGCAGTGTAAAGTCAGCACCATTGCAAACCTTTCATAACAATTGTGCCACTGTACTAAGGTGAAAACAATACACACACAAAAGGTCAACAATGCTAGAAAGTGTCATCCAAAATAACAATACTACTTGATCAATATTTTTCATTGCAACACTGCATCTACTTGTTAAGCCTTCAGCCATCAGAAAATAAAATTCTTCTTACCTTATTCCAAATGGCAAGCGCTGCAACTACTGCCAAGAATACTGCAGGAGGTTACACAATAAGCCCAGCTGTGGCTGTTACTTTATGAGTCATGCGAGACTAAATACAGGATCTTCCACCAGCCCCAATTAAGAAAGCAAAATGTCTATCAGTCTTTGGGCAAGCTGTGTTGGGCATGAAATAATTAGGACAAGGTGTTAAACTGTTGATGTTTATGAAGCAAATTACTCAAGTTCAACAGATTCCATCTAGATTTGAGAATCTTGTGTCTCATATCACTGTGAATCATGGCTGAATCCAGTGTGTAAAAAACACTTGCTATGTGCCAAATCTGTGTAAACTTACCTTTAGCAAGTAAACAAAACTACTCGCCAATTGGCTGATAGCTAAATAAGGAACTACAACACAATGCGTGGTTTAATCGAATTGCGAGAATGATAATCTGACCCTCACTGAGGTAAGTGATGACCATGATTCGTTTGGAACACATACAAACCACCTCATACACCTGTTTACCATACCAGTGTTGACAACATGTGGGTGAGTAAATGAAGACAGAATTTTCATTTTTGTGTGAACGGTCCCTTTAAGACACCAAAACGAAAAAATGAGGAACAAAATAGTGATGATTTTGTCTGTCCTCACTTAAGATGTTCTCACTTCAGCTCGACATGACACAATTAAAGCCAATCAGAATATATTAGATGTTTAATGTACAGTTATAAGGAGCAGGGTTTTGGGCCAATGAGATTTCACAGTGAGCGGTAATACAGCCACTGTTCCCTCTAAGCTGCACGTGCATGCACTTCTTATGTTGTATAATATTTACATTTACATTTCACTTTTTAAACAAAGGAGTGTGCTCATCAGCATATTATGCATTTTTGACATTTTACTTTAATTATAATAAATACAATTTTATATAATACGTGTATATACTTGAAAATATACATTTTCTCAAGTGGCCGAAGTGTCCACCCAATTGAAGTGTTGCTCGGCAAGAAAAATAAATTAGAGGAAACATTGGCTACCGCCCCAATTTATGAAGAGTGAACACAATGATGCTCAGTGCGGTCGTGGCTGGTTGGACAAGAACTCAGATTTAGATGGAAGACATACCTTACATCACTTATATCATGTACACTACGAGGATGGATTATGGTCCAGCGTGGCCATGGTGCACCAGCATGTAGCAACTGTGAGATGTAATGTCCAAATAAAAAATTGCATTGCAAATGTACAAACAAAAATCGATCTTGCAAGATATAAAATCACAAAGCTGTAATTACAAAATGAACACAACATATTTGTAATATATGTCAAAAGAAACAAAGATGTAGCATCACAACCCATACAAAAATTTAGAAATCTGCCAAACATGCAGCAAATTTGCCATTCATTATTTTCACCCGTGCAAATAAGCTTTAGTTTTTCCACAAATTATTGCCAGACGTTTTTTAGCTTTTCGCCAATAGTGGTGAATTTCCCCATTCGATTTCGATTTGATTCCGATTCAATTGGGTATTTTCAGTTCCCTATCTGTCACTCACTCGACGTTGGTGTCGATGTAGTGACACTAGGGGTCACTCTTGGGAGCCCGAGACACCTCTGGTCTTTGATAAAAGGCCAATGAAAATTGGCAAGTGGTATTTGCATGCCACTCCCCCGGACATGCGGGTATAAAAGTAGCTGGTATGCAACCACTCATTCAGATTTTCTCTTCGGAGCCAAACGGTCATGCTCATTGAGCTGAATACTACTGTTCATTCACCTCTGCTGGATCTGACGGCGCATTTCAGCGGCTTCTCCCTCCTCTGCACTGGTGCACTGCAGAGAACGCCCCTGGGCGCTTCAGCAGAAAAACTAGAGAGTATATTTTCTGAAAGAGCATTTTTCCCCTCTAAAAGAGTATATATTTCTCTAAAAGAGCGCACACCCGGAACGTCTTTTTAAAGACATGTCTTTTTAAAGATGCTTTTCCGATTGTGTGTTATTCCTGGTTGTGCTCGTTATATCTCGCCTTCTAACGGTCACGATCACTGTCTTTCGTGTCTGGGCACTGCTCACGCGGAGACAGCGTTCGTGGATGGTCATGTTCTCATTGCGAGAATATGTCCATGGCAACGTTGCGGTCGCGGCTCGCCTTCGTAAGAAAGCGAGCCACCCCAGAGGCTCCCACCTCAGTCCTTTTACCCACGGGTATGAGGCCAGCACGGCTAGCACTGGGGGCGATTTGGGGACCCCAATGGACCACCTCCATCGGGTATCCCCCCGCAGACCTCCCATTCCCCAGCAGGCTCATCTGCCCCTATCGGGCTTCCGGGTGAGTCCGCCGGCTCATCTCACGGCGAGTTCGACCTCTTTTCGGAGCCCGCGAAAGTGATGAGATGTCGAGCGCAGCATCGGAGAGCGGGCTCATCCAGTCGGAAGCCTCAGCTGGGCTCCTCCCTTCGGGGTCGATTGCCCAGTCACAGGCTGATGCGGAGATGACGACATGCTTTCCCGGGCAGCCGCAAGCGTCGGTTAGAGTGGATTTCACCGCTCTTCCCTGAACCCTCGCTGCTCGGTGATTGGTTCCTGGGCTCGTGGCGCCGCTCAAAGCCACGTCCCGCCCCCGTTCCTTTCTTCCCGGAAGTGCATGAAGAGCTGACAAGGTCATGGGAGGCACTTTTTACTGCCCGGTCCCGATCTTTTCAGCTTCCCCGCCCTCACTACCCTCGATGGTGGGGCGGCCAAGGGCTATTCGGCAATCCCCCGGTGGATAAAGGCGCTCGCGGTGCACCTATGACCGCAGAGCGCCCCCACCTGGCGCGGGTGCCCAAAGCCCCCATCCAAGGCCTGTAGATTTACGTCGTCTCTGACGGCCAAGGCCTACAGTGCCGCTGGACAAGCCACCTCCGCCCTGCACGCCATGGCTCTCCTGCAAGTCCACCAAGGTGCTAAAGGAACTGCACGAGGGTAGTTCCGCCCCGGGATTGATGCAGGAACTGCGCTCGGCGACCGACCACGCTCTCCGAGTGATGGAGGTCACGGCGTGGTCTCTCGGGCGGACGATGGCCACACTAGTGGTCCAGGAGCGCCACCTTTGGCTCAACCTGGACGAGATGGTTGAGGCCGACAAGACATGATTCCTTGCTGCCCCCATTTCCCAGGTGGGCCTATTCGGCGACACCGTCAAGGACTTTGCCCAGCAGTTCTCGATGGTAGAGCAGTAGATGAATGCTAGCTGGCATATCCTGCCCCGGCGCGGCTCAAGATCCCGCACCCCGTCTACTCATTGCCAAGGGCGTCCCCCTGCGGTGACTGCACCGGCTCCGCTGCAGCCCGCCCCTTCGGCCCGGCCCCGGCGTGGAGCCCACCGCAGGAAGCAGACGCCACCCATCTCACGGCCGCCCAGAACCCGTGAAAGGCTTCAAAGCTCCCTTGAGACGGGTGACCCAGGGACAACGAAACCTGCTGCTCTGGAGCTGGTAAGCAGATCTTCATCTTTTTGTACCTTTTGCATTTTGCGCTGTATGCCCAAGTGGCTGCAGTACTCAAGAGCTCAGCAAGAGCGGTTTCCTTGTTCCTTGGGTCATGTATCCGGTGTGTACGGCCGTCATCACGACCACCGTCCACCACTCCATTTGGCAGGTTTGGCACTCCAGCCGAGATGAAGAAGGGGTTTTTTTCAGCCCCTACTTCATCGTACCGAAAAAAGGCGGTGGGTTGAGGCCAATCTTGGACCTGTGAGTTCTGAACTAGGCTTTACACAGACTCCCATTCAAGATGCTGACACAAAAACGCATTCTGGCGAGCGTCCGGCTTCAAGGATGCGTACTTCCACGCCTCGATCCTTCCTCGACACAGACCTTTCCTGCGGTTCGCGTTCGAGGGTCAGGCGTATCAGTACAAAGTCCTCCCTTTCGGCCTGTCCCTGTCTCCTCGCATCTTTATGAAGGTCGCTGAGGCTGCCCTTGCCCCGTTAAGGGAGGTGGGCATTCGCGTTCTCAACTATCTCGACAACTGGCTAATCCTAGCTCACTCTCGAGACGTGTTGTGTGCACACAGGAACCTGGTGCTCTCACACCTCAGCCGACTAGGGCTTCGGGTCAACTGGGAAAAGAGCAAGCTCCTCCCAGTTCAGAGCATCTCTTTTCTCGGTTTGGAGTTGGACTCAGTCTCCTTGACGACGCGCCTTACGAATGAGCATGCCCAGTCGGTGCTGGCCTGTTTGAAGGCGTTCAAACAGGGAACAGCGGTTCCACTGAAACTTCTTCAGAGGCTCCTGGGGCATATGGCATCCTCGGCGGTGGCCACCCCGCTCGGGTTGATGCATATGAGACCGCTTCAGCACTGGCTCCAGAAACGAGTCCTGAGTCAGCCATGGTGCCACGGGACACACCGTGTGGCCATCATGTTGGTCTGTCACCGTCTTTTCAGCCCTTGGACCGACCTCTCGTTCCTACGGGCAGGTGTTCCTCTAGAACTGGTCCCCAGGCACGTCTTGGTCATGACAGACACCTCCAAAACGGGCTGGGGCGCCGTTTACAATGGGCACACAGCCGCCGGCCTCTGGATGTGTCCACGACTGCATTGGCACATCAACTGCCTCGAGTTGTTGGCAATTCTGCTCGCCCTGCAGAGGTTTTGGCCATTGATCCAGGGCAAGCACATGTTAGTTCATACAGACAACATGACAACGGTAGCATATGTCAACCGCCAAGGTGGTTTGAGCTCTCGTTGTATGTCACAACTCGCCCGCCGTCTCCTCCTCTGGAGTCAGCAGCACCTCAAGTCGCTGCAAGCCACTCACATCCTGGGCAACCTCAACACTACAGCGGACGCGCCGTCACAACAGGTTACCCTCAGGGGAGAGTGGAGACTCCACCTTCAGGTGGTCCAGCTGATTTGGAGTCGATTCGACCTGTTCACCTCCCAAGAATCCTCCCCACTGCCCGCTCTGGTACACCCTGACCGAGGCCTCCCTCAGCATAGATGCGCCGGCACACAGCTGGTCCCCTGGCATTCGCAAATATGCGTTTCCCCCAGTGAGCCTGCTTGCACAGACCCTGTGCAAGGTCAGGGAGGACGAGGAGCAGGTCGTCCTGGTAGCACCCTACTGGCCCGCCCAGACTTGGTGCTCGGACCTCACGCTCCTCGCGACAGCTCCCCCCTGGCACATTCCCCTGAGGAAGGACTTTCTTTCTCAGGGAAGGGCATGATCCAGCACCCGTGCCCAGACCTCTGGAATCTCCATGTCTGGCCCCTGGACGGGATGCGGAAGACCTAAGCTGTCTCCCACCTGTGATGGTAGACACGATCACTCAGGCTAGGGCTCCCTCTACGAGGCGCCTGTATGCCTTTAAGTGGCATCTGTTTGCTAAGTGGTGTTCTTCCCATCAGGAAGACCCCCAGAGATGTGCAGTCAGATCAGTGCTTTCCTTCCTGCAAGAGAGGTTGGAAGGGAGGCTGTCCCCTTCCACCTTGAAGGTGTACGTTGCTGCCATAGCAGCACACCACGACGCAGTCGACGGTAAGTCCTTAGTGAAGCACGACCTGATCATCAGGTTCCTAAGAGGCGCCAGGAGGCTGAATCCCTCCAGGCCGTGCCTCGTTCCCTCATCGGACCTCTGTAGTTCTTCAGGGTCTACAGAGAGCCCCCTCTGAGCCTTTGCAGTCAGCCGAGCTTAAGGCACTCTCCTTGAAGACTGCCCTCCTGACTGCGCTCACGTCCATCAAGAGGGTAGGTGACCTGCAAGCGTTCTCTGTCAGCGAAACATGCCTGGAGTTCGGTCCAGGTTACTCTCACGTGATCCTGAGACCCTGACCGGGCTATGTGCCCAATGTTCCCACCACCCCTTTAGGGACTAGGTGGTGAAACTGCAAGTGCTGCCCCAGGAGGAGGCAGACCCAGCCCTGTCGTCGCTGTGTCCGGTGCGCGCTTTACGCATCTATTTGAATCGCACGCAGAGCTTTAGAATCTCTGAGCAGCTCTTTGTCTGTTTTTGGTGCACAGTGGAAAGGAAGCGCTGTCTCCAAGCAGAGGATCGCCCACTGGCTCATTGACGCCATAACTATGGCATATCTTGCCCAAAACATGCTGCCCCCGGTAGGGCTACGAGCCCATTCTACCCGTGGTGTAGCGGCTTCTTGGGCCTTGGCCAGAGGTGCCTCTCTAACAGACATTTGCAGAGCAGCGGGCTGGGCAACACCCAACACCTTTGCAAGGTTCTACAACCTCCGGGTGGAACCGGTTTCGTCCCAGGTAGTGGCACGCAACACAAGCGGGTAAGCCCGGGATAGCCGGCCGGGTGTATCGCTTGCACATAGCGCCTTCCACCTCCTTTTGAGCTGAAGACGTGCGCTGTTAATTCCCAGTAGTGTTCACAAAATTTGTTCCCTGGTTGACTTCCTCCGAGCCCTGTGGCAGTCGAGTTTTCGGAGAGACTCGCTGCCGGCCCAGTACACGCACTAACTAAGAGCCCGGTTCTGGGGTAGGTGCTTCGCATGTGGCGGTTCCCTGTAAGGCTAACCCCATGCAATCTATATCTTCCGCTAATTCGTTTCCCTGCTGGCAAACTGCGTCTTCTTTGGGCAGAGCCCCTCTGCCCCAGTCTCCATGTTTGTAGTAACTCCTCCCCCATTGGGCAGGATCTACCTTGAAGGCTGTCCACATGGTTGGAAAGACCATGTGACGTATTCTTCCACTTTAATATCCCCCCCTCTCTTGGGGTGAGGTGTGGTCTCCGCGGTGTTCTCCCCTTGGGAGGGACACCCCCCGACTAGACCTGGCGGCCCAGTCGGATAATTCCCCTTCTTATTTAGGGAGTGGAAAAAGAGAAGGGGAAAAGAGGCCACGACTGGGTTAAGCCTGTCTCTATCTTTGGGTAGTCGACTTGTCCCCAAAAAGGGCCGTTCGACACTCATAACTGTGTTGGGGGAGGTTACGTGTCGACCTGGTGTGCTGGCTATGAGGCACACAGCAAGTCTGCCCACCACACACCGCCAGTTCACGTAACACAGTTCAGCCTTGTGGCGTTTTGTATAGGGACCCCTAGTGTCACTACATCGACACCAACGTCGAGTTAGTGACAAATAGGGAACGTCATGGTTACTGGTGTAACCTCCGTTCCCTGATGGAGGGAACGAGACATTGGTCCCTCCTGCCACAACGCTGAACTACCCGCTGAAATGGCCGGACCTTATTTCGGCTCCTCAGCGTAAAACCTGAATGAGTGGTTGCATACCAGCTCCTTTTATACCCGTATGTTCGGGGGAGTGGCATGCAAATACCACTCGCCAATTTTCATTGGCCTTTTATCAAAGACCAGAGGTGTCTCGGGCTCCCAAGAGTGACCCCTAGTGTCACTACATCGACACCAGCGTCTCGTCCCCTCCATCAGGGAACGGAGGTTACACAAGTAACCATGACGTTATAATGTCCATTTTGCTTACATATGATAAAATTCTCTCTCAGCTAATGCTGTTAATTATACAGGGGACCTTCTAACTTTGTACATTACAAAAATATTGATTTTAAAAAATTTATTTTATCATTAGTTTTTCATCATTTTGGTCACATATTAGCTTTTTTAAAATGTACAAATTAAATGTATTCCATCTATAAATATGTAGTCTTGAAATTGCATACATTATGTTGCATACATATTTATTGCTACATGTTTATAGTTTACATGTATCATTTGTTCTATTTACAAGCATTTACACTGACATGTAGAACAAGTACTAAAACGGTACTGTCTCTTTAAGAATAGTGGCAGTTCAGCAAGTGTCTCACAGAGGTGTTTTAGTTAAGCGCATATTAACGAGAGCAAAGTCGCATGGCTTCTTTACGGAATCCATGCTATGTGTGATTAGAAGTAAATGTTTCTATTTTTGGTTGTTTTTTGATTAACAACTGATTATGAAGAACAGAAATTGTATTAAAAGAGACATAATTCAACAACAATGGGATTGCGTGGATCTTGTCTTTGGACACAAATTACACAGAATGAGTCAAAACAACTTTTTCTCTTAACATGCAGTGAAAGGATCTCAGTGCTGAACTTCTTCCCAACTTTACTACTCAAACACTGGTGAAAATGTACCAGTCAGTGGCTAATCAGACATTAACTATGTTTCCATCCAAGGGTTTTTTTGCGGCAAAAAGTGTAGCAAATCAAAACGTTTATGGATATAGCTGATGGAAATGCAAATTATCGCTAAAATTTCACAAGTTTCGACATAATATATTTCTGTTTAACTCTAGTGCATAAACTCTATGTCGATACTTCAAATGTCATGAAAAGCTGGTTTGGAAACACTTTTTGTCGAGAAAATTGGCATTAACTCAAAAATGTAGTTTGCCAGATTTAGTGTTAATCATGACAACGGTACGCAAAAGGCCATTTTATTGTATGTGAAGCATTACTCGCACTGTTATGGATTGGTCTTAATGGCATACCTGCACAGATCCGATGCTGCAAACACGTCTGCGTGCCAACACAAATATCTCTTATCACGCACATGTCATTGACAAGTGCACAGAAAACAAATGAATGGCCACTCTTTGCGATTAATTTAATGGCGGTAACCATCCGTTTATTTATTAAATGTGCTTTTCCACACCATTCAAAATAATAGACAGCAGTCATGGAATTAGCCCACAATACAAAAAAAAAAAAACATATAATTTCTGTGCACAAAGAGTTTTAAATTAGTTAATTTGCATGTGAAAAAGTGCTAATGCTGAGGAGAGGCCAAAAACAGATAACATTTCTCATTTCTTTATTTCACATTGTGCCAACAGTCACTGGCACACATTTAAGCACTGTTCATCACTGTATATAAGTTTTATCTCTATAGTGGCTTGTTTCCTGGTGTGATGCCACCACAGGAAGCACCTTGGCACTGGCGCCACTGGCCCGGTCCATAGTTCATCCTTGGTTATGACAGGTTAGTGCATCTGAAATGAAAAATACAGGTTTATAAGAATGTTGTTCAAGCCCTTAACCCCAGTCCTACACCTAAACCCAAACCTACCCCTTAAATCTGATTGGTTAACACACGTTCAGTGACCAAGAATGTTGCTCAAGGAACATTGGATGAACTACTTGGCAAAATCTCATAAGCAAATTGATGCGAGGAGCTTCAATTCTATGACATTAGCACTGCACAATGCAGGCAATACAAGCTCTAACATCCCTCAAAATTGAGGTCCATGGCCAAAGAAAGATTCACCAGTGTCTGGGTGAACGACAGTGGCACAGATAAGTGACAGCAATAAGTGAACATTTTTGGGACCCATGATAAGATGTTGCTAAAGATATTAATGCACACTTATTTACTTTCCTTCTAAAAAATCACAATGTGGCCTGTAAGTTTCAATCTGGTTGCAACCAGCTGGCCAGCAATGATAAAAGTTGTGATACACTCTGAAAAAAGCTTCTAGCCGCAAATCCAGGCAAGAGCGCAAGGTCAGCAAGCTTGACGATTCTCATTTCAACCACATAGCACAATGCCGTTGCACAAAAGCAGGAATACATACTCGAGAATAAGTTTTATCTTGGCTTGTCACTACTGAAACTCAGTTTCACAGCAGTCATTAAATCCTTTGCTAAGGGAATCGTTGAAGTGTGGTTTATACCCCCTGTTGTAGTAGGTGTCCGGTGATTTGTAGCAATTGATATTTCCTGACAAGAGTCCTTTGGGCAGTTGCCTTTAGGGCTGGTATTGACTGGTGGTAGAGTCAACTCTTGAGCAAAAACAGTAATTCACCCAAGGACTCTCCTCTGTAAGCACCACTGTTCAGACAGGAAGAATAAAGTCATGCGTCGGCCAATCTAGTACAGCTGGCAGGCCAAACATTTTGGGATGGATTGGGGATTGTCTCATAGCATAGACAGACCTCTGACTATCGGCATGAAGTCTGGTCCATATTGCAGCTTATGGGTCCCTAATGGACCATAAAACAATACAGCCTGATCTCATGAAAATTACGTGACTGTGGTGACATTTTTGTGAAATGATATAACGTGGCTCCTTGCATGTCTCGCAACAGTTCTGAGTTGGAATGTCCACTGGAGTTAAATGTCCTCCCAAACAGATATGGTTAAGGTTAATACTCTATCGAGTTTTAAAATGATCAAAACCTACATCCCTACCCTAAACCTAAACCTAACCAATAGTGTCATAAAATTCAAATGTGAGATGAAAAATTTAATTGCTGAAGCAACCACATTATTTAGTGGTGCTTCTATGACACTTTTGGCTCACATGTCAACTTGCGTGCTCTACAGGACTCATACACCGGTCATTTGCATCACAAGTGCAATGTTCTATCAGTTGAGCCTCTACGCAATTTGATTGCATTCGAACAAGCTTGTAATTGTAGTTGGTTATGTAATGCAAACATTAAAATGTATCGCCTTTAGTCTTTAGAGCTAGAGCTAGTGTTTATTTATAAGATAGCATTGTGTGAGGAACAGGGTGAAAAGTACTCATGAACCGATAATGTGCCCTTTTACTTGTGATATGTGTGAAAGTGAATAAAAGTCATTGTTTTTGTAGCGCCTCTAGTGTTCATTTCACCGACTACTGCTGCGTTATGTGCTAAGAGGCACGTAGAAATTATTTAGCAAAAGTGTAGGTATAGTAACATGATTCTATGAGAACAGGTTCCAGCAATAATAGAACAGCATGGAAATATTTCAAATAATGACGTGGTAACTATAAAAGGTTCCATGGAAAACATGGAAACAAGAGCAGAAATGTGTGTAGACTTTGAGATACAAATTTCTATCCTTCCAAAAGTAAAAAGTATTACAATAATGCATAATACAGTTATACTCATGTATATCTGTTGTACTCAACCCAGTCTAATAACAAGTTGTAAAAATAGTACAATGTGGCAAAACTGTAAGAAATTTTACCAGTTGGCTTGTGCGAAAAGATACGACTTTAACTCCAATAGAGAAAAATAAATGGACAATGTTATTACAGTTTCTCTTAAGGGGGTAATTTACACTTGGTCACTTCATGCATTTTTGGGTATTACTCAGAATGGAGGCAGAATTGGGTTGCTGGAATTTTGAGTGTCATCATTACCACCACGACCCGTAATCACTATTACAAGCTATGACATGTTTGTGATGACTGTGCTTGTGATGACATCTTTGCCATTTTTGTGCAAAAAACAAAACAAAACTAGCCTCATGGATGACTAGAAAGTCTAGCTGGATAGCTACATGTAAAGTACAGTAAATTAAATAGAAAAGAAGTACAAAGTCATCAAAATAATTTAAGTTTACAAAAATATAACTTGTTTGGTGTTGACACGTAATAAGTGTACATGCCTATCAATAAGAATAAAGAGTACATTTTCTTACCTTTCTGGACATCAAAACACCAATCTTCTTTCTTGACAAACATGTGCTCCACTAGGATCTCATGTTACCATGGCTAACAAGTAACCTTAATGTTGAAATTTTTTTTATTTCTGTGCATTTTGTAGAGTATATTGGTAATGACTGATACATTAAGGGACAAGTATGAATGAAAGGAAATAAAGAACAAAATCCAGTTATATACTTAAAATGTGCTTATAATATGCTAGCTTAAACCATGTTTAATTAATACACTAAAAATTGCAAAATGTTGTAGGAAATCAATTTAAAAATGGAATTACATTTGAAACTCAGGGTTAGGGACAGCACTAAAGCATTTTCCATCATAAAACACAAATAAAATGTACTAAAATAATTATCTTGAGACCAAATAAAAAAATTCTAGATCTGTCTTTGTCTAAACTGACTATGGACATTTAAAATAGTTGTGTGAAATGTGTTTTTCCTTGAAATACATCCCAGGGACAGAAATATGCCTGTAAGCTGAGAATCACCATTTTACCATCAGATTGTTATCCGGTCACGAAAAGACCAATACGTGTAACCTTATTCCAAACCTAAACATAACCATAAAGTCTAAACCCTTACCCAAACCCTAAACCCTAAACCTAACCATGATTTTAATAGGAAAATAACTTTTTGCAAGAAAACAAATCATAAATGTTTGGAATGAGAGGAGGGAAGCATATTACAGGTTACTGACATACATCAGTCAGTCATTTGTATTGCATAAATAAATATGGAATGAATAATAAAATATGTTAAGAGACGTTTCCTTTCTTAAAATAAAGTGATTTATAGGAGGCTCGCTAAAATTTGATGTCTATATTGGTTGGTCTCTATAAAATAAAAGTCTTGTATGAGTTGTCATGAGACTATGTTGAGTTTATCTTTCACATTTGTGGTTTAACATTCAATAGCACATTCAAGGGTTCGAAAATTGGCATAATCTTTTGGGAAATCACACGCATTGGAGTCGTGCATTGTATTTGGTGTTTGCGTGTTTGCGTTTTATGCGCGTTGACAGCTCTAGTTTACGAAGCCCCTGCTTACACCCCCCTTGCTCTTGTTTATCTGTTTACACATCCCTTGTCTTCTCTAGCAGCTTTACGAGGCTCTGCCACAGCACTTTGTCAAGAGTTCAAGACTGGATCTATCTCTTGTGGCATGTGTTTGCAGGATTTCGTGCACACACACACATCATTTATTCAGCACAATTCCACCCTTTGACACTAAATAAACAAGATTTTGTACAAGAACTGGGCTGCAAGATATTTTGGATGGGCTATTTAGATACAAATATTATTATATTCATCAATAATGATTATTTCAATAGCTTTGGAGTACAAGCATCATAAAATAATAAAAGTGGCTACCTAGTCCCTCTCTCAATCAACCGAGGGCACTTTGGCCTGAAAACAGATGAAGTGAGAGAAAATGTTGATTATAAACACATTTATACTTGGACTATGTTTATGTGTGCTGTGTATTTTTATGCAAGCTCCATTCTCAAAGTCTATTGAAATCAACAGAGCACAACCGAGTGCCCGCTCACTTTTTCAGCCGTTTTGGTTCCGGAAGTATTTTTCCCATATATTTTGACCATGGAGTTTTCATAAAGTTCTTCATAAAAGAGTTCTACACCATGAACCAAACCAAACAGCTCCAAGGTAAATCACAACATTACAAACTTTAATTTGAAACAAAAAAATAATTTGAAAATTGGACAAAAAGACAAAAGTGCAAGACTGTACTGTGAGAGAATGAACTACAATCCTATGAAGCAAGGCAAATTACATAGTCAAATTAAAACAATGGAAAAATATAAAACTATTGATTTCAAGCTGCTATTATAAGTACAGAAACAATATATTTTTAGTTTATTGCAAACTATTCAGAAATATATACAGTAAGTATATAAGTAGTTTGAGAGTGTAGGGAGACTGACTTGATTGCTTCATTCAGAGTGTGCCTTGGAAGTGTGTGGATGCTGCAGAGCTCTTATGTTGAGGTGTGTTTGCTATGATTCTCTAATTGGCAGATAACGAAGATAAAGCAGACTGATCACTTCAACAGAAGCATATACCATCGAATAACAACCTCAGAGCACACGGTAGGTCTGCCTTTATAAATGATCGTTAAAAATCAATTCGCCTATAGAGAAAATGAATGGGATATTTACTTCTGGAACCAGACAGTTGCGCTCAAAAGTTTCTTATTGAGACTCTAATTGAGTCTACCATGTGCTTCATATGAGGAGTGCTGTCTGTATGGTGCATACAAAAGTTCCAAATCAGTCACTTACAAGGTTCCATTTCAGTTAGAATACCGCCTGTGTTAGCATTAGACAACAAGGCAGCTTACTAGGTTTTAAAACAAAGGAACATGGATGGACAGTTTGTTGAAATAATTAAATAACTACTTTGCAACCATCTTCAACACCTCTTCTGATTTCAAAACATGGCACAGTTCACTTTCAATTAACTCTGTGAGTAATAGTCTAGTTAATCTCCATCAGCTCTCAGCTAAATAGCGTTGGAGATTAGCTTTCCCAGGGAAATATTATTATATTTTTGCCTTGTGTATGAAACCAATGAAATGATATAGATACAATGATAAAGATTTTAATAGAGATTAAGCATCCTGCTCATTTGACTTCTCCCTTTCACAGTAAATATCTCCGTCGGTTATGGAGAGACATGGTAAAAAAAAAAAAAAAGGAATACATAACATTCCCACTGCTGGGTTTGTGTTGAGAGGCATATCTTGTTTGGCCCAGAGCTCAGACTTGAGAGAGTTTATCTGGGTAACTGTCTCCTTTCAAGTCTGGCATCTAAAACGCTTGTCTGCATCATGATAAGCAACATTCTTCCTCATCCTACAAAGTACAAACACTTTTTCAAACTTTTAACACACTGGTGCATTCAACTTTGGCAAGAATTTGTGCAAAGTAATATCCAAGCACTGTTCGTCATTGCTGGATAACAGTCCCTTTAAAATCAAATCAGTCCACTTGGTGGCTTTCTTGGCAATCCTGAGGATATTTTCTATCTAGGCAATGGGAATGCAAGGACAGTACATCTCCTGACAACTTAAGTAGGGAAAGACTGAAATCTCAGGAGAAAACTATTTGAAAATGCAATAAATCTATTGCTAATCGTTTGCAATATTGGCTTATGTAGCTGCACAAAATAATGGAGTGAACTTCTTACCCATTGCTTGAAAAAAGATAGCCAGATTTGGGCATGGGCGACATGTGCTGTTGCCCAAGGCGGCATCTTGCGGGGGGGCGGCAGCATCTTGCGGGGGCGGCACGAGGCACCCATACAACTTTGGGGGCGTGTTGAAGCAGGTTGCCTAGGGCGCCATACAAGCTAGAACCACCACAGATGCCAGTTACACACGCAGGAACAGGTACACAAACAATTTTCAATTCATTAAATCTGACTGAATGCAGATGATTAAGCAGTTTATTCGCATACTACAATTTGAGGTTTAGGTTTAGTTCTATGTAAATTAATGACCATTTCTAAGTAAATCCGGTTAAGTTTTAATTAGCTGGATTTCCATCCATGTATTTTATGCACATTTTGGGATATCACATAAAGACTGCTGGATGGAAACACCAAGGTGTGAATAAAATCTCCAAAACTTATATGCACAATTGATGTGCATGGTTTTACTATAGTAACTATAGTTGAACTATGGCATTTGTATTAAAATCATAGTAATCACAAAATGTACAATAGATGTACTACAGCAACTGTGTATGAACCATAATATTCATTATAAAACTGTATTTTTACAAAATAAAAAAATATATATATATAATAAATCTCTCTCTCTCTCTCTCTCTCTCTCTCTCTCTCTCTCTCTCTCAATTTATCTGTCTCTTTAATAATGAATCAATCTATATATTTATTGACTAATTTATTTTCATTTTATTTTTACCATAGTAACACCATGGTTCATTTGTGGCACATGTGCTATGATTTTAAAACCATAATTCCTACCACAAAAAATGGTTATATGGTTACTGCATGTTTACTGTAGGGAAACCATGCTAATTTTTGTACCGTAGAGTTCAGTGTTTAAAGAGACTGATCGCACAGTGAAATCGTAAACAGTAGGTTGACTTTTCTTTAGCTAAAATCGGTCTGTGGTTACCGAAATGTGAAACACTACCCCCAGTGGCGAAAACGGTAACTGTTGTTGGGTGTATTCCAGGTAAAACGCCCACGGAGGTGCGCCAAAGGCGAGTTGTGAAGCGAGTTGTTTTCAGCTGTACAGTCTGTATTATACAGTGAAGATGAATGCATTCTTTATAAAACTAAACCCCCCCAACCTAAACCCCAAACCTAAAGCTAACCATCAGTTGAGTAAAAATGTAATGTTAGAGGAGAAAATGCAACCTCGGAATAACGCTTGATACCGATTATGAGAACGTGATTACTTCTTGTTTTAAATGTGGGTTCTGAACTTGAATCTCCCACGCTGCTGACACATTCAGTTTCCGGTCATGCCAAAGGGGAAGGGAAACACGATAGAGATGATGCAAAAATGTCTGATAGGAGATAGTGCCTGTCTGTGAGTCGGCATAATGTGGCCGATCCTAGTGTACCGGAACTTTCAGAAACAAATTGTCGACTTTCCGTGTGATCATGTTGCTTAAAATCATCGAGAATGCTGCAGGAAATATTTGTGCATTCAAGCTAAACATTTATCAGTATGTGTTCCCATTGTGAGTGCAACAATCTACCAGTTGAGCTATAGAAAAACATGAACCGATAAACGTTAATTTGAATCCTTTTTCATTCACTGAAAAGGGTTAGGGTTAGGTTGGTACTATGGTTTTTCCATTTTTTGGGGGACTTTTGTTTTTCAGGCATGGCAATAACATGGTATTATTTTAGGTACCATGGAAATAGCATGGTACATGAATGTGATAATCATTCACTACAATGGTATTAAAACGCCATGATATTACCATCTGATTCCTCTATTGTAGGCCTACTTTTTTGTAAGGGTAAGGTCATTGAAAACAGTGCCTCAAAATGGTCGGCCTCAACCGCAAACAAGCTCAATAAAATGGTCGGCCTCATCCACAAACGAGCTCAGTAGAGGCGACGGCAGTGTTCACAGAAAGAATTGGATTTTTGACCACATGCGACCTCTCAATATTTCATCAGCTGTTCTGCGGACTGCAGTAACACTAATCATACACATGTGGCGGGCTATAAAACCACAGAAACGCACAGGCTGGGATTCATGCAGGCAGCTGGACGCCTGCAGTGTGCTGGAAATGACTGTCTGCCATCACTATCAGTCATACAATAGAGAGAGCTCCATACATTACTGGGGGTTTATGGACTTTCAGCTTTATGTCAATGCCACAAAACCTCAAAGGCCTGTTTTATTCCACCTTATGCCTTCCTCGGTCCTGCTTATATTGAACTCTGGCATTGGCTGCCCAGCTGAGCTGATTAAATCATCTGTCATATTTCTGTAAACCTCGAATTTGACTTTGACCAACTAAAAAGAGAAAACTGCCTTCCCCAAAACAATGTCAAACGGCTGCACACAAATTACAAAAATGTATAATAAAAAAAGTAAAAAGCTGTTTAGTTTAAAGTCTTAAAACTGGGGGGAAAAATTAGAATTTTTAAGCCATGGGTTCCTATTGGAATTTGAAATTAGTTTTTAGAATAGTATTTTTGATGTATGAGTAAAATAAGGTCTGTGGTTAACATTAGATGCCTTTATGTTTTGTTTTACAACATAAATTAAACAGTCAGACCTTAGACTTTGAACTGTTTTGTGCTTTAACAGGTAACAAGTTGCTTTACCCTGGATAGAAAAATAGCTTTGGGCAGAATTTGGACACATTTCAGCAGTGAGTCTGGCCCACATACCACATGGAATTACAGTGCAAGATTGGCCTAAAGACTATAGAAGTTAAACTTCATTTGCCAAGCACGTAAACTCACATTTGCTTGACAAATGACATGCAATCAGCACTTTCATTGTTTTTTGAAACACACAACAATTAAAAAATTTATGTTTGAGGGTTGACTGTGTTGTGGAACAAAACATGAAAGCTTTTTCAAGTAATATTAACCACATACCTAATTTTACCCATAAAAATGGGATCCTAAAAACCCATTAGAAATTCCAGAATGAAAACTAACAACTTTGAGTACACAAGTAACTAGATGACCTTGAAGCTAACAGACATGGACTAAAAGCCACAAAACTCCAATTTAAATGGGGTCATGACATTTTTTATTATTTTAATATGTTCCTTAAGGTTCACTTTTAATATAAATAAAGTTTTTTTGCACACACAAAAAAAAAACAGTCATAAATTATATTTGCAAAACATGATCATTTTCCACCTTCATTCTGACTCTCCTTTAAGACTTGACAGTTAACGCCCATTCTTATGATTGGCTCTCTGCTCTCTCCTTGCCATCTCACTGCTCACTGCTACTAGATGGGGCTACAGAAGTGATTAAACGTAAAGTAGGTGTTGATGTGTTGTTGTGGAGGCAGTCAGATGCAAATTAAGGTAAAACGAGTCGTTTTGGCAGCTTGGTTTCAACAAATGCTCTTTTTGCAGTGAGGAGGAAGTTTTGAGTTATGAAACTTACAGCATGTTTTTATAGTACAATGACCTCCTATATGTTAAAAGATCAAGGACAATTTGATTCCTCAGGTCATGACCCCTTAAAGGAATATTCCGGGTTCAATACAAGTTATGCTCAATTAACAGCATTTGTGGCATAATGTTGGTTTCCCCAAAAAAGTATTTCGACTCATTCCTCTTTTATTAAAAAATTACAGTAAGGTTACAGTAAGGCACTTACAATGGAAGTGAATGGGGCCAGTCCATAAACACTAAAATACACACTGTTTCAAAAATATAGCCACAAGAAGTAAACATTGTACATTAGATTTTTTACGACAACGCATCCCTGTTATCCCGGTATCTGATATAACTTTACACACTTTAGGTTAGTAAGTGATTTTATCACACGGAAATCACATTTACAGTACTGTGCAAAAGTTTTAGGCACTTGTGAAAAATGTTGTATAGTGAGGATGTCTTAAAAAAATAATGACATAAATAGTTTTCATTTATCACTTAATGTCATACAAAGTCCAGTAAACATAAAAAACGAAATCAATATTCAGTGTGACCACCTCTGCCTTAAAACAGCCCCAGTTCTCCTAGGTACACCTGGACACAGTTTTCTTGGTTGTTGGCAGATAGGATGTTTCAAGCTTCTTGGAGAATTCGCCACAGTTCTTCTATCTATTTAGGCTGTCTCAATTGCTTCTGTCTCTTTATGTAATCTCAGACTGACATGATGTTCAGTGGGGGGCTTTGTGGGGGCCATGACATCTGTTGCAGGGCTCCCTGTTCTTCTATTCTAATCTTTTCTATTTGCAAAAGTAACATTTGGGAGCCTAACATTTATATTTCCTATTAACACTAAAGCTGAAGATACAATAACCATCTTAAGACAAATGCTGTTGAGAAACATGCCTAAGTGTGCCTAAGACTTTTGCACAGTACTGTACATACTTTTGAAACTGAGTATTGTAGCTTAACATATTTCATCCCCCCCCCCATTGTAAGTGGCTTCCTGTTTGTTTTTTTATAAACGAGATGCGAGTGGAAATTATTTTTTGCGGTAATCAATATTATGCCACAAATGCTGTTGATTGATACTAACTTTTCCTGAATATTCCATTAAACTGATTCACCAGCAAATAGTATGCATGAGTCATATAACAAAACGTTTGCAAAAACTACTTGATTAGTGTTGGAACTAGTATTATGAGCAACTAGCAGACACATCAGGGTGAGCTCAACATTATGGGCTGAACATTTTCAAAATAAAAAATTCCCTCTTGATTTCTGTTTTATCACTATGGCAACCATTTAATGAAATTACTTTGACAGACATGAAAAAGAACCAGCAAAATAATGCCATTGAACTATGTGTCATGTCTGGTCATTATTAATATTATCCAACCCTTAAATTGAACTCATAAATCTTTCCTTGAGCCAACAAAAAGGGCAAATAATTGGTTCCAGCACATTATATCCTTCTAAACAGAGTTAAGGCCGGCTGAATGACCGTATTCAGTTGTTATGGCTCATCACTGTGTAGACCATTCATATAAAGTGCATAGCTCACCAGACTTGCAGTGTTGGGGGTAACGTCTAACTATTTTTCGTTAGTAACAAATATCACCCTCATGTTGTTTAAAATACGCATGATTTTCTTTCTTCCGTGGGACACAAACTGTGATGTCAGGCAGGGTCACTTTCACTGTATGGAGATAAGATGCAATGAAAGTGCATAGTGCTCATTAAAATAAACAAAGTCATACTGTTTTGGAGCAAAATGGGGGTAAAGTGATAACAGTTTTCAGTTTTGTGTGAACTCTCCCTTTAAAATGGTGTTTTGGAGCAAAACCTATTAGGGGGACACATATGTCCACAGCAGGGGGAAAAAAAAGCACTACCATTCTGGAACAGGGAGTCCCATCAGACACTTATCACTGAGAAAAGTGATGCAGGAGCATTACCGACCAGACACCAGAAAAACCCACTTTAATTTTGCTGTAAACAGAAGGGGAAAAGCATTTGTACAATTAAAATGATCCTGCTACAGCCTATGGGAGTGCAGAGTCATGCTGCAAAGGGACATGCAGTAGATGTACCGTGGTGTGGAATAGTACAAAAGTTTAAGAAAGTTTCAGAGTTGGGGTAAGATGTAAGGAGAAGAATGTAAGAATGCAATGCAACTTTAAAGAACAGAAAAACAAGAAAACACTTTAATTTGCTTGTTAAAGCTTTTATAATTGGGTCTAATGGATTGCAACTTCACTGTGTGGCCTGTTAGAATTCTATTCGCTCACTGTATGAAATGTGGGTCTGATAATATGCTTACGCCATAAATATCTCACCAGCCTTCTATGGTTTAGAACATCAATGGCAGAGTTCAGGTAGTTTCAGACATCATGCCTGCAGTCAGCCTAACAAGTATAGATTGCAACAGTGCCTGCCCACTTTTTCAGCCATCCTGGTTTTGAAGTATTTTTCCCATTAATTTGTTTCCATAGGGATTTCATAAAAGAGTTGTAGGCCATGAACAAAACCAACCAGCTTCCAGGTGAACCACAACATTACAAACTTTGATTTGGAGCAAAAAAAAAATCTGAAAAAAGAGGAAGGTACAAGACTGTGTACTTAATGTCTTTAATGAGGGAAAGAACAACAATTCCATGAAGCATTGTGAATGAAAAACAAAGGAAAAATATGAAACTTTTGATTTAAAGTTGTTGATTATAAGTATATAAACAATAGGTTTGAAGTTTATTGCAAAATATTCAGACATACAAATATATAAGTAATTTGAGAGTGTAGGGAGAGCGACTGTGAGACCCTACCATGAACCATGGGTAGGGTAGTTATTCAGCACAAATTTTGCTATTAAAAGTGATTTTTGGAAAATTAAGTTAAAATAAAAGGAACTGATGGCTTCAACAGAAGCATGTGCCATCGATTAATAACATCAGAGCTCATGCTAAATCTTTCTTAAAAGATTTCCAAGTTTTTGTTAAAAATCAATTTGCCTATGGACAAAATGAATGGGATTTTTACTTCCAGAACCCGACTGTCAAGCTAAATTACACACGAAAGAGGAAAGCCCTTCCGATATGACAAACTCAACTCTGATTGGTTGATTTCCACCTTCAAGTCCGCTTGTAAGCAAAGTCATATTTGCAAATTTGGCTCACATCTACTTCAAACAGGTTATAGAAGTTATCTATTCATTTACTGTGTGACATATGGATTTGTTCATGTGCCTGTTCATACCTAACCGTTCTTGTGTAACGCATCAACAGATATGAAGGCGAGGACGCCAAACTGGCCGTTTGAATGCTTTGGTGTATTGAAATGAAATTTGAAATATGTGAACACCACCATGACATTGTTATATTTGTTTATATCTCTTGAATAATTTGGTGTGAGTCATGAGCCTGGTGTGAATATATTCCTTGTTTCATACAGAGTTGAATAGGTGTTGATCATAGATAAATTATTACTTGCATTGAAATCTTCAATGTCTAACCATTGGTGCTAAAAGACGGTGAGAGACACAGAGAGATCCTTAAGAAGTACTGTGGTGGTACCATTGTACAGTAATGCTATCAGATGACAGTTCCATGGTACTGAATGATTACTGTATTCAGATAAAAATCTATTTATATACTATGGATGTCCACCAAAAAAAATGTAATAAAATGGTGCATGGGTAAATTATGTGACACTCATTCTTTAGTCTGGATCTTTTAAGTTACTCAAAAAAAAAAAAAAAAAAAAAAAATGCAATTGACATAAAACAATTATTTAAATACACACACAAAAACAAAAGAGATGACCCCTTTCGACAGAAAAAAGAATTATATTTGTACAAATATATATATACGTTTTTTTTGTTGTTTTTTTTCAGAATTTTTTTTGCTTGTGTTTTTGTTTTTTTACAGTAACAGAAATATTCAAACCAGCTCGTCTGGCACCAACAATCATCCATGCAATTATCAGCAATCGTGTGGCAGCAGTGCAGTGTATAAAATCTTGCAGATACGGGTCAGGGGTTCAGTTAATGTTCACATCAACCATCAGAATGGGGAAAAATGTGATCTCAGTGATTTGGACCGTGGCATGATTGTTGGTGCCAGATGGGCTGGTTTGAGTATTTCTGTAACTGCTGATCTCCTGGGATTTTCACACACAACAGTCCCTAGAATTTACTCAGAATGGTGCCAAAAACAGCCGTTCTGTGGACAGAAATGCCTTGTTGATGAGAGAGGTCAGCAGAGAATGGCCAGACTGGTTCGAACTGACAAAGTCTACGGTAACTCAGATAACCACTCTGTACAATTGTGGTGAGAAGAATATCATCTCAGAATGCTATTCTGAGATGCGGGGTTGGCGCTGTTTTGACGGCACAAGGGGGACCTACACAATATTAGACAGGTGGTTTTAATGTTGTAGCTGATCATTGTATACATAACATTTCTAATAACTTGATGTGTGTTTTAAACTAGATTTTAAAAAGTTTTCTCATTTTATAATTTTGGACAACCTTATTTGTTAACAACCCACAATACGAATATATTTATATATATATATATATATATATATACACTCTGATCAGCCACAACTTTAAAACCACTGACAGGTGAAGTGAATAACATCAATTATCTCATTACAATGACACCTGTCAAGGGGTGGGATATATTAGGCAAGTAAACAGTCTGTTCTTGAATTTCATGTGTTGGAAGCAGGAAAATGGGCAAGCATAAGGATCTGAGCGACTTTGACAAGGGGAAAATTGTGATGGCTAGATGACTGGGTCAGAGCATCTCCAAAACAGCAGGTGTTGTTGGTTGTTCCCGGTATGCAGTGGTTAGTACCTACCAAAAGTGGTCGAAGGAAGGACAACCGGTGAACCGGCAACAGGATCATGGGTGCCCAAGGCTCATTGATATGCATGCGGAGCGAAGGCTAGCCTGTCTGGTCCGATCCCACAAAAGAGCTACTGTAGCATAAATTGCTGAAAAACTTACTGATGGCCATGATAGAAAGGTGTCAGAACATCGCAGACCGGTCAGAGTGCCCATGCTGACCTCTGACCACCACCAAAAGTGCCTACAAAACCGAAACTGGGCACGTGAGTGTCAGGACTGTACCTTGGAGCAGTGGAAGAAGGTGGCCTTGTCTGATGAATCACATTTTCTTTTAGATATTGTGGATGGCCGGGTGCGTGTGCATCATTTACCTGGGGAAGAGATGGCAACAGGATGCACTATGGGGGAAAAGGCAGGCCGGTGGAGGCAGTGTGATGCTCTGGGCAATGTTCTGCTGGGATACCTTGGGTCCTGGCATTCACGTGGATGTTACTTTGACACGTACTACCTACCTAAACACTAAAAATAATTTGAGAGGTGTTGTTGGTGGTTGCTAGGGCATTGCTGCTTTTGCTAAGTTGTTCAGAGTGGTTTTTAACACGTTGCTAGACTAGAGTATTCCTAGTGGTTGCTAGGTGGTTACTTACTGGCCCAAGACAAATATGCCAACACTAAAGTCTCTACGATATTCTTGTCCTTAGAGATGGTTCGAGTCCCTTCTTTAATGTAACTATATGGAATTGTTTCCCCTCGTTTTATCATCTGCCAGGCAAAAACTCATAAATCTAATCATTAAGAAAAAACACAGCACATCTCTGTAGCACAAAGTCTGTGTCTGTAGCACAAAGTTTAATACTTTATTCAAGGATTAAAATTTAGTGGTAGTGGTTTGTTCCCAACTCCAAGTACAAGCTTCAGTCAGTGGAAGAATATCTGGCTTCTTAATCAATGTAATTCGGTGCTGTGTAATCAGATCATTAGACTGTGCTCAACTTCATAAAAGACTTGTTTGGCAGCTTATTTCTGAACAAGAGCCATATGGTCCACTCATTCGGCACTAAATATTCCTACAGGCAGCATGATCTGATTTTCATGTTCAGTTTATTTGTTTCCAGTGTGACAGGACATTGCAGCAAACAGCTTATTCATGAACGGCAATAAAGACTTAAAAGACCATTTAAATGTAGCTTTTCTTATTTGAAAGTGGAAAGACACAAATAAGCACACATGAGCAAAAATCACCATGCAGAAAAGCTCTGACCACTTAGTGAAGGCCACATGGGGAAAAAAGCAGTGATTTCAGCTTGCAGAAATGGGTGAGAATTTATTCCTCACTTCCTGAGGTAAGCAATGTGAAAATGCTGACACTTTGAGAGAATTTATTGGCCTCTGAACCTTCAACGTGTTTCTCAAAACTCAAGGTTAGCAAGCGCTGAAAGCATTTGTCTAAATCACCTGCAGGCATCGAGAAAATGCAGTCTGGGTCAAACGCTCACACTCTGATAGAAACAATGTGCAAGTGGTCTCGGATGATCAATCCTCCCTGTTTGAAAAAAAAAAAAAACATCAAGCCTTTAGTGTCTCAGCAAGCTCAGAGATTTCTTGTACATTTGCACCCACGACTTGCAATTCGACTTGACACCAATGCCACCCATAATCTCATCATTAGGGAAGTCTCATGCTCCGTTCCATCTAAAGGCGGATGTGGGATTCCTACTTGATATCTCTGAACAAAAAGGCGATCTCTTGAGTGACATCTAAAAGATGATTGTTCAAACTATTTGAAATGATTTGAAATTCAATCTTTAGCACTGACTATACACACTGTCATTTTTCAAGTGACGAAATCAGACAATGCTTGTTTAAACTGGGTCACGGTATGGTTTGTTAGCCTGACCCGTTAGCCCCTGCTGGTAGACACTGTAACTGTACCACGGGTTCCACACAGCATATTTTTCCTTTGCAGCCATTCAGAATTAGCCATGTATTCTGAAGAAGTTATTTATTTATTTTATTTTATTTTATTTATTTATTTGCAAACAACCTTCCCAACTTTAGGGTTTCCAGAATATTCTGCACTCCAAAAAATTACATTAAGGTTTATGCATTTCAGTTTCATAAGAAAATTCCATCAACTTGAAATGACTAATCGTTTTAGTTCTGGGTAGTCTGTTAAATTACGGGATGCAAGCTTGGTATGGGAATCTTTCAGTTCAGTTAAAATCACAGCTTGATCGTCTTGTAAAAACTGCTATGAAAATTATGGGCGTGAAGGAATCTACATCCCTTCAATCCATATATGAGCAGTTGGTTTTTAGGAATGCTCAAAGAATAGTGGCTGATTCAAGTCATGTTTTATCTACAATGTATCAATTATTACCATCGGGGAAGTGTTATAGAGTCCCACTGTGTAAAAGTAACCATTACAAAAAATCTTTTGTACCAGTATCTATTAATATTCGAAATAGTCGGGGCCTGGGTAGCTCAGCAAGTAAAGACGCTGACTACCACACCTGGAGTCGAAAGTTCGAATCCAGGGTGTGCTGAGTGACTCCAGTCAGGCTTCCTAAGCAACCTACTGGCCCGGTTGCTAGGGTGGGTAGAGTCATGTTGGGTTAACCTATTCGTGGTCGCTATAATGTGGTTCTCGTTGAGTTTTGCGTGGATACTGTGGAGAATAGTGTGAGCCTCCACACGCGCTAGGTCTCCGCGGTAAAGCGCTCAACAAGCCACGTGATAAGATGCGCAGATTGACGTTCTCAGACGCGGAGGCAACTGAGATTTGTCCTCTGCCACCCGGATTGAGGCGAGTCACTACACCACCACGAGAACTTAGAGCACATTGGAAATTGGGCATTCCAGATTGGGGAGAAAAGGGTCTCCATATCTTACTCTATATAGCAAGATATAAAGATTGGATTACCTGTTTTTATTTTTTATGATTGCATTAATTGCCATTGTTTAGTATTGTTTTGGTATTTGTTGTGTATCACTGTGGCTTTTGAGTCCAAGACAAATTTCCTTGCAAAAGGACAATAAAGTATATCTTAAGATCATTACACATAATATTGAGGATTAATTTAAAATGTAAGATTTGCTGAAACTTGTTTATCTAAAATTGAGAGAACGTTCCTCAAAAAAACAGAATGCTCCTAAAGAATTAGGGACCCACGTGCTAACATTACAGCAGGGCCGGGGTGGGTGTGGGTTGATTTTTTTAGGGTGAGCAATAGGTTTCCTCTTCATCTGACCCGGGTCCCCCTTGATCGTTTTGTCGTCCAACTGGGTAGGGTTGGGGGGTTGCACAATTAATATCTACGGGGGCAATGCCCTGCTTAGGCCCCCTTAGACCCAGTCATGTGTTACAGGAATGTCCAGTGTTTGTTTGGCATGTTCTGTGATTTTTAAGTGGTTGCTGGAGTGGGGTCAGTTACGCCTCTAATAATAGACAGAGCTCATCACTCTGGACACAGAAAAAGAAGTCACTCATCAGAATTATTCCAGGCAGTTGTGGTCAGTCTGCATTAAGCGGATTGTGCTTTATTTACGAAGCATTCAGCAGCAGGGGAGAAAAAATTGCTCTCTTTCTGACATAAATCGTCTCAAAGACCCTGACAGACCGCAGACGACTGTTCAAACATGTCACAGGGCAGGACATGCCTATGACAGCCGTTTAAGATAAAACTATGCGGTGTATTTAAGCTGTATTTGAATGGTAGAGGTACCCAAGAAGGTCTGCCTCAAAAACTGCCTTTGCTTCACGGTGTCATTATGAAACTGTTTAAAATTCACAATCTGTGCCGGAGAGAAAAAAACACAGCCGTACTTGCAGCCTTACAATGTATATCTTACAACTCACTGTATTTCTCTCGTCTTAGTCTGCAACGTTGCGTTTTTTCCCTCATCACGCAAATCCTCCATTCATCTCCTCCACCCACACTTTTGCTAAATCAATATTTTCTTTAGGTTTTCAGGATTTACAAGATTACTTTTATGTGGAGGGGTGGTGGTCTCTTCTCATCTCCCACCCGCCTGTGCATGGCGAATCTGCAGTTGCCATGGCAATTTCAGAGGGAAAAAGAGCCATGACTTAACGGCGAGATAACCTGTTTCATTTTATTAAGCCGGAGTATTGTCCATCATTACTGACAACCTGATTTGAACAGCACAGCAAGCAGCTGCTGTTTTTAATCAATGTGGCATATTTCAGTAGTTTGCAGTAAAACAGGCATGAGGGGTGCCTATTTCACCAGATTTCATCTCAGGGCCCCTAAAAACCTGTGATTAACTCAAGCTGTCAGCAAAAGAGTTATTTTAACTAGGTTTTAAAGCACAAATGCCACCATAAGTGATAGAAATGCCAACGAAATTGACTAAAAAAGGCGCCACATACTTTAAATATGGGGTTAAAAACAAGGACGTAACCAAATATTAAATTAAATAGTATTAAATATGAAATATGTTTCAGAATATTCTATGTCTACACTTAAAAAAAAAAAAAAAAAAAAAAATGGCTAAACTTTAATTATGGACAGTGGTTCAACGTGTTTGAAATTAGTTTTATTAACTTAGAATTACTTTGTAATCTTAACACAAATACTTTGTGTAGAGGAAATGTAATTGAAGTAGGTAAACCCAACAATTTTAAACATGTCAAAGTAACTCATATTAATATCTTTAATTTATCTGCACTAGCTAGTGACAGTGAATGTAAGCATGCTAAATACAAGCTGGTGTAAAGCATTAGAGAGTGCAGCTTGGTGACTATGCAGTGGTGTGCACAGTAACCACTTAATGAAGAGAGCAATAAATATCTTGTACCTGTTCTCATCCTAGGCTCAAGCTTCACTGTAATGGTAAAACCCCCAAAACTCCAACGTCTTCTAAATCTCAACATAACAAAACATTAAACACTAACAAGTATCCCCCTTTATCTTCATCTCGTACAAAAACACACAAAATTACACTTCATTTTAACATTGACTCACCCCATCAAGTCCCATCTAGAAACCCCCTGCCCAGTTTCAGTTAAACAAACCAAAAACATTTATGTTGTCCAAACACAAATGGATTAAAGTAAACTTTTTTTTTCTATTGAAACAACTCAGTTTAATTAAGTTCACTTGGTTACATGCATGTTTTGAGTATGTGAGTATATGAACAAGGGAGGATTCTGTAAACCTAAGAATGTTGAAAGTTAAATGTATGTATTGCAGTGACTCTGCAGACACGGTAGTGACCTGCAGTTTTTAGATATCTGTATTCACTCTTTTTAGATATCTGCATTCATCTCTGAGGCAAAGATTTTTTTATTATTATTATTATTTTTATGAAAAACTAATTCATCCACATAGAGAGTTATGAGGCCTTTTAAGCTAGCAGAACAACACAGATCTTCATAAACTTCTAAGGAACACAAAGTTCTCTTGTATTCTGCTGTTTTTAGAATTTATACAACTCCACTTCAGCTGTTGTTTTCAGAAGCAAAGGACATCACATCCTCATCAATACATACAGTACGTAAAAAAAAAAAAAAATGGCAAAACTAGATCATGATGATTCAGCAGGCAAGAGAAGCCGGTTCATCTAAAAAACAAAAAACGATGAACAGACCATAGTTCTGATAGTTCTGATCCAAAACCTGATGAGCTGCCTTTCTGTCAACATACACAGCTGCCCCAGGCAGCATCATAACTGGTACTATAAAAAAAAAAAAAACATTTTTGAAGACGAACTTTGAAACTTGGCTTGACAAATCCTTGCCTGGAAGTTTTGAAAAGCCATGTTGAAGGTTATCAAGCATTAAGCATTTATGCAGCATTAACAGTCTGAGAGACAGGTACAGAAAGCTAGAGAGACAAGATATGAAGACAGATGATAGGTAGGTAGGTAGATATTTCGATAGACAAAATTTTCAATAGATGGCTAAATATCTATTTCAATAGCTAGATAGATATTTTGATAGATCTTTTGATTGATATGTCAATAGATATTTTATTACATACTTTAAAAAGATATTTCAATAGCTAGCTATATATTTTGATTTATAGAAATTCCTATATATAGAAATTTAGATAGATCAATATTTCCACAGACAGACAGATACAGCAAGCCCTCGGAGTGTGCTCATGACACCTTAGGAATAGTTCACCCAAAAGATGAAAATTCTCACCCTCATGCCATCCCAGATGTGTAGGACTTTCTTTCTTCTGCAGAACACAAATAACATTTTTTAGAACAATATCTTAGCTCTGTAGGTCCATTCAATGCAAGTGAATGGTGACCAAAGCTTTGAACCTCCAAAAAAGAAAATAAAGGGAGCATAAAAGTAGTCCATACGACTGCAGTGGTTTATTCCATGTCTTCTGAAGCGATCGAATCAGTTTTGGATGAGAACAGACCAAAATGTAACACCTTTTTCACTGTATATCTTGTTATTGCAGTCTCTAGGCACGATCATGATTTCAAGCTCAATTACACTTCCTAGTGCTTGACGCATACGCAAAGCGCTAGATGGTACTATAGGAAGTGAAATTGTGGTTGAAATTATGATCGCAAAGGAGATTGCTGATGTCAAGGTTTATAGTGAAAAATAGAGTTACATCATGGATTAAACCACTGGAGTCGTATGGATTACTTTTATGCAACCTTTATGTGCTTTTTGGAGCTTCAAAGTTCTGGTCACCATTCACTTTCATTGTATGGACCAACAGAGCTGAGATATTCTTCTAAAAATCTTCATCTGTGTTCTTCAGGAGAAAGTCATACACATCTGGCCGGCATGAGGGTGAGTAAATGATGAGAGAATTTTCATTTTTGGGGGAACTATCCCTTTAAAATGCTGTCTAGGTATGCAGCTCACTAGGTCTTAGAACAGAATTAGGTATTGAAACAGTTCATGCAATTCAATGTAGAAAACTTACAAAACTAATCGATAGCACACACCTCTTCCTTCCAATGACCTTTACTCACACATAATCATTCTTTTTTTATTAGAAATAACATGAAAATCTTTCTGTATCAAAGGCGGCATTTAACCGTTGTGTGCCGCAGTGGGTTCCAGTCGGTAACCTGCTGTGGCACAACATGAGAAATAACGGCACTGATGTACGCTGTTCAAAGAGCACATAATTATTTGTGATTACAGCCGATCCGACAGCCTCATTAAAACCCCAAACCAGAGGCATTTAGTAAACAGATCCAGTATGAAAGCATTAGAGATTCTACAAGCCTGTGCACAGAGGTAATAAAAGTCAAAATAGTTTAGCATTTCTTGTAGGAAATAGCAGTGCTTGCAAGGCAGCAAAAACGGCTTAAAAACAGCTTAAACCAGTCTAAGGTGATTTGCTAGTCTTATCTGGTCTCCCAGTCAGAAAAAATCTAAAATCCCTCTTAAACCTGCAAACCAGACCATTCTGGGAGACCAGATAAAATTAGCAAATAAACAAGACTAAGCTGTTTTTTGTTTTTTTTTTGGTTTTTTTACAGGAGGCTGTCTACAAAAAAGTTTGAATCAAGGCTATACGTTAAGTGGTTTGGGCTAAATTAACAGCAGAATTTTAAAGCTTAGGTTTAGAGTTTAGAAACAAATTCCTAACCAAAATGTTTGAGGCACTGTATTTCAAAAACAGAAAAATTACCAATCCATTTTAAACTCTGCGAGTGTGTCTGTTTTTCAGTCTATGAACATCACCGTAATCAAACAGCGGGACTCGCTGCCAGTTGTGCTGCAACTTAATGAATAAAATGAATAAAAATCAAAGAGAACTCATAAACAAGACCAGCACAACCTGGCCACGTCAAGTAAAAATTACAAAAATCTGTACAGGATTCCCCAAAGCACCTCATGAATATATTTTCTTTTGCTCTTTAGAGATGAAAAAGGCAGATGTTTTGGTCGTATCTTCACCTGGTCTCTCTTTGAAATCACTCTAGCTGCTGTGGTCCTGCAAAGCTTCAGCCATGAACAGTTTGCCGAGATTCTGTGACATGAACTCCTTAATATTCTGACAGTAGTTGTTGATTTGTCCTTTTGAAGAAGAAACAAATACAGTGCATATACAGTAACAAGAACAAGTGATTGATTATTTTACAAGGCTTTCAAGTTACAGTGTTCTGCCATGCAAAGGCAAAACACCGTAACTACACATTTTGTCAAAAGATGCTTACTTGGATTTAGAGAAAATAGTGTGAAAATTTGATAATCAGCATTTGGCTGGACAATTGAACAAGTTTAAGGCCTTTTTTGTCAGTTTCAGTGTTGGCGTAGTTACTGCGTTTTGCCTTTGTATGGCAGTGTAGGTGTGGCAATAATTTAATTTCGGACACTGTCGATCACTTCCAAGCAAAAAATGTATGTAACTAGGGTTGACTTAACAACATTACTGACGAAAAAGTTTTTTGACGAAGGGTTTTTATGATTACACCAACGATAATGAAGATGAGACTAAATAGACGCATCCTGACAATAATTAAAGGAATATTTTGGGATCAATTCAAGTTAAGCTCAATAGACAGCATTTAAGGCATAATACTGATTACCACAAAAATTATTTTTGATTAGTTCCCCCTGTTCTTTTAAAAAAGCAAAATCTGGGTTATTATGATCCACTTACAATGGAAGTGAATAGGGCCAATCCATAAACATTAAAACACTCACTGTTTCAAAAGTATAGCCACAAGACAAACAATATGCATGTGTAAAGTTATAGCCAATTTTACAACTTCATTGATGTAATGTCAACAAAACCTGAAACCCTAAAATGACTGTAAAAATTATGATTTAAACAACTTTACAGCTCAAATAATACATAGAAGAATTAATGTAAGTGCTTTTATAAAATTATAATCTTCACGTTTCTGCCTTTAAACCCTCCAAAAATTGGCCACATTCACTTCTATTGTAAGTACCTCACTGTAACTTCGATTCTTGCTTTTTTAAAGAAACGGAGATACGAGTAGAAATTAATTTTTGTGGTAATCAATATCATTATATTATTTCTAATGATGGATATTATTTGTATCCATCATTAGTTACATTTATGTTTAGTCATTTATCTCTGGATCTCACTCGCACAAAATAAAAAACTTTTAATTATTCTGTAAATAAAATAATAATAATAATAATAAAAATCCTGGTTAATGCAACCTCTGGTTCTAATTACTTGGACATTTTTACAAATTATTATTATTATTGTTTTTAAATCACTTTACATAAAAATGTTATGTCTTGATGTATATTGTTATCAACCTAGAATTAAAAAAATATAGCAATACAAATTTTTGCTCATATCGCTTACCCCTATTCGTAAATAAATGTTAATGAGAAGGTCACAATGGGACTGCTGTGGACAAGTGGCAAAAATGTTTTCTTCCTTAAAAGAGGATTTAACTGCAGTAAAACTTCATTCTGAAAGGAAAAGTACAGGCAAACTTCAGAATTCAAAGATTAATCGTATTAATGCCAAAAAATAGATATTAACTTAGATTAATCTATTTACAGTGCTAGTAAGCTATTTAATCAACCGATTCAAAGATGACGGTTGTCAGATAAAAGTGGGCAAGTCTAACTAACAATCCATCATAATCATTTCTGTAGAAAAGGACACGGTGTAAAGATTTAAGACCTGCAGTTAAGGTGCATTTCAACTGATCCATTCAGTGCTAAATTGTTCAGTTTATGGATCAATTCTTTCAGACAGAGGACCATAAATGTCTAATATTCTGCAGACTGTGCAGAAAGACAGTAAAGGCATTTAACTGGGGCGTAATGGTGGCTCTTGACCCCTCAGATACCTACGGTGAGGAGCGAGTCCATGCAGGGAGGAGACTGAGGGGCTTTAAATGTCTTAGTGATGTCTTCTTCCGTTAACGACTTTGTCATAAGAAAATACAGAGACATTATACTTAAGTTTGGGTACTTTGTCAAATTATAAATCTACTAAAAATTCAAAGTATTGATTCAAAAACATGGAAAAAGTCAAACATAAACTCTGTCACCATTCACTTTATTTGTATGGAAAAGAGATGCAATGAAAGTGAATGGTGACGGTGTCATGTTAATGCATTTTATTTTCAAGTTTAGTTCCTGTCATGTCATGTGATTTCCTGTTCCCTCATGTGATCTTGTCATGTGTTTCCCCTGTTCATGTGTCTTGTTTTCATTGGTTCATTGTTTGATTACTTTGTTATTAGTCTTGTCTTTTCATTGGTTTAAGTTCATTTAGTCTTGTTATCTTGTTTATAGTTTAGTCTTGTGATTGGTTGTCTTGTTTACCTGTTACCCATGTCCTTTTATTTAAGCCCTCATGTTTGCCATTGTGTAGTGTCAGGTATGTTGAATGTAACTTTGTTGTTTTGGCCACGCCACGCCACGCCAAATCTTGTTTTAGTCAAATCAAGTTCATGTTTATGTTTGGTTCACGTTTATAGTAAGGGTTTTGGGATTCCACGTTTGGAAAATAAACTGCACTTGGGTTCGTCACTTCATCATCATCGCCTTCATCATTGTCTTTGCCAGCATCGTTACAGACGGAGGGTAAAATTCTACCTTTTGTGTTCCATGGAACAAAGTTAAACAGGTTTGGAACAACGTGAGGGTGAGTATATGATTTTCATTTCTGGGTGAACTATCCTTTTAAGAATGAGTTCTGTGTCAAAAGCGTAACCGTAAAAAGTGAAGTGGATTTTTTTTTTCTTCTTAAAGGGATAGTTCACCCCATAATGAAAATTCTCTCATTTAATCACCCTTATGATATCCCTGGTGTGTATGACTTTCTTTCTTCTGCAGAACACATTTATAGAAAAATATCCCGCTCAGTAGTTCCTTCAAATTCAAGTGGATGGTGATCAGACCTTTGAAGCTCCAAAAATCACAGACAGTCAGCATAAACCTCATCCATACAACTCCAGCAGTTAAATTAATGTCTTCTAAAACAACTCGATCACTTTTGGTGCAAAAAAGAACAATATTTAAGAACTTTTTAACTATAACTCATTGCTTTCGGTCACCAGCTGTATACGCATTTAGGAGAGGGCTGAGATCACACGGTCTCTTGTGTGGCGAATTCACGCTGGCATGTTATGGACATAATCTCAGGTTTTTCTCTGTTGAGATATCCAGGATAAGCACACAAACGCACCATTGTGAGTAAACAAACAGATACAGATCTAAACCAAAACTAATTAAGCTTCTGTACAAGTCAAGTCATTTTTATTTGTTAGCGCCTTTCACAACACACATCGTTTCAAAGCAGCTTTACAGAAGATCATGCATTAACAGAAAATGAAACCGTAATATCTATAATGTCTTGGAGTTATCATTGTGTAGTTTGGTAAAATACGATTGTGAATTATTTAAAAATGTAATTAAATAATAATTGTATTTATAACCCCAGTGAGCAAGCCGAAGGCAACTGTGGCAAGGAACACAAAATTCCATAAGTTGTTGGTTAATGGAGAAAAATAACCTTGGGAGAAACCAGGCTCACAGTGGGGGCCAGTTCCCCTCTGGCTAACATCATGAATATAATGCCAATATTACATATATATATGTGTGTGTGTGCAAGTCATGGTTTAAAATGATTAAACTAAGTGTTAAGGGTCGGTGTTTAAACAAAGATTTTGAATGAACTGTAAGATTAATGACTGATGTCTTTGAAGTCCATCCTGGATTAACTGCAGAAGTTCACATAGATGCAATTGTCCTTGTTAGTTGGCTGATGAAGGGTTTTGTTGGCAGTTAATTGATAGTTTATGTATTCCATTTCAAGAGTGTAGTCCATCATTAGACCGAGGTGATGTAGGCAGAGATCAGTTAGGTGCATCGCAGTTCAACCTGGCAACACGTAGCGGTGGAGTCCTACACAAAGCAGGAATGGCTTCAGCCGGATCCAGCCAGTTCTGGTGACCTCAGGATAGGAGTCCGGAGGTTGAGACAGGGAAACAAATAGAATAATATTAGCATAGATGCCATTCAATTTATTGCAGAGTTATAGATCACGATTAATGTTTCTGGTTCCGGCAGACCTAACTAAAGCAGCCTAATTGTGAGTTGAAGGATAAATTAGGTGTATGCCTGACTAAATAGATGAGTCTTTAGTCTAGACTTAAACTGAGTGAGTGTGTCTGCATCTCGAACAGTGTTAGGGAGACTATTCCATAGTTTAGGAGCCAAATATGAAAAGGATCTACCTCCTTTTGTGGATTTTGATATTCTAGGAACTATTAACAGGCCAGAATTTTGCGATCGTTATGGAATATAGCATGGTAGAAGGTCACTTAAGTACTGCGGAGCTAGACCATTCAAAGCTCTGTACGTAGTTAACAAAATTTTAAAATTTGTAATTTTAAACAGGTAGCCAATGTAACGACGATAAAATGAGGCTAATATGATCATATTTCTTGGTTCTAGTCATCACTCTGGCTGCTGCATTTTGAACCAATTGAAGTTTATTTATTGATATTGCTGGACATCCTCCCAGTAATGCATTACAATAATCTATTCTTGAGGTCATGAATGCATGAATTAGTTTTTCGGCATCAGCAACAGAGAGCATGTGTCGTAATTTAGCAATATTTCTTAGGTGGAAGAATGCTGTTCTACAAACGTTGGTAATTTGATTTTCAAAGGACAGACTGGTATCAAATATAACACCTAAGTTCTTCGCTGTTGAAGACGATGTAACAGTACATTCATCGAGAGTCAAATTATATTTTAGAGGCTTGTTTTTAGAGGTTTTTGGTCCAATAATTAGTACCTCTGTTTTGTTGGAATTGAGTAGAAGGAAATTTCTGGCCATCTAATCTTTTATTTCATTGATACACTCTGCTAATTTGGAGAATTGTGAAATCTCACCAGGTTTTGAAGAAATATAAAGATGGGTATCGTCGGCATAACAGTGGAAACTTATTCCACGATTCCTGATAATATCTCCCAGGGGAAGCATATACAAGGAGAAAAGCAGAGGCCCTAAAACTGATCCCTGTGGCACTCCATACTTTTGTTTGGTTTGACAATTCCTCATTTACATAGACAAAGTGGTAGCAGTCTATTTGTGCAAAACATAATTCTCTAGCCTATTCAAGAGTATGTTGTGATCTATCGCGTCGAATGCAGCACTAAGATCTAAAATGACTAGAAGTGAAATGCAGCCACGATCAGATGAAAAGAGCAAGTCATTTGTAACTGATAAGTGCAGTCTCTGTACTGTGAGGCCTAAATCCTGACTGAAATTGTTCATATATACTATTTCTCTGTAGACATGAACATATTTGGGAGTATACTACCCTTTTCTAGTATTTTCGACATAAACGGGAGATTTGAAATCGGTCTATATAATTGGCCAGTTCTCCAGGATCAAGTTGTGGCTTCAGCGGTTTGATAACTGCCATATTAAAGTTTCTTGGGACATGTCCTTAGGATAGCGAGGAGTTAATAATATTAAGAAGAGGTTCTGAGATTAAAGGGAATACCTCTTTTAAGAGCTTGGTTGGTATTGGATCTAACATGTTGTGGCTTTTGATGTTTCGCTAAGTTTTGTTAGCTCCTCATGACCTATGACAGTGAAGGATTGAAGTTGCACATGAGGAAAATTATGGGATACCGTTTTCTGAGGTACTGTGACAGATGATTGCATAATTCCAGTTTTATTATTTCAATTTTATCAGTAAAGAAATTCATGAAGTCATTACTCTTGTGCTGCGACAGAATATCTGGTTCTGTTGAGGCTTTATTCCTAACCAATTTAGCCACAGTACTGAATAAACACCTAGGATTGTTGTGGTTATTTTCTATGAGTTTGCTAAAATATGCTGACCTGGCAGCTTTTAGTGCCTGTCTGTAGCTACAGACACTACCCTTCCATGCACCGCGAAATACCTCTAATTTTGTATTCTTCCACTTGCACTCCATTTTCCGAGCTGCTCTTGAGAGCATGTGTGTAATCATTGTAGGGCTTTTTTCTTTCATTTTCTTTAATCGAAGGGGGGCGACACTATCAAGAGTGCTAGAGAAGACTGTATTTATATTTTCTATTATTTCATAAAGTTCTTCTAGGCTTTGGGGTTTACTGAGTGTATGAGATAGCTTCACTAATAGTCTTCCAGATCTATCTTTAATGGTCGAAAGAATAGTTCTACCTGAATGATAGCATGGTGTAGATTGAGTAATATTAGCTGATCGCAGCATACAAGAGACGAGGTAATGATCCGAGATGTCATCGCTCTGCGGCAGAATTTCTATAGTTGAAGTCACCAACAATTAAAGCTCTATCTACAGTAACTACAAGATCTGATAAAAAAATGTGCAAATTCACCAAGGAAATCAGAATGAGGCCCGGGTGATCTATATACTGTAGCAAGGGTAAAAGACGAGAGCTTTTTTTTAATTTATTATTTTTTTTATATATATATATTTATGATGGTGTCACATTAAGCATTATTAGTTCAAAAGACTTAAATTTATCTCACCAAAAACTTCACTGTAAATTGTAACAACACCTCCTCCTCAACCCTTCAGAAGAGGCTCATTTTTATAACAATAACCTGGGGGAGTAGATTAATTTAAACTAATATTCATCTGGTTTAAGCCAGGTTTCAGTCAAACAGAGCACATCCAAACTATGATCTGTAATTTCATTTACAATTAGTGCTTTGGTAGAAAGAGATCTAATGTTTAGTAGCCCTACTTTCATACGGTGTTAAAAAATATATATATATATATATATATATATATATTTTGCATGTTTGACCTTAATCACATTTTTTCTAAATGATATAGTGTGTTTTGTGTTTGGTAGTTCAGGGAACAGACACCGTCTCTGTGATATCTAGGTGACACAGTCTCTGTGTTTTGTAGTTTGTGACCTGTGTGACATCTCAAGGCAGCTAACAGATGTTCGGATTAACCAGTTTGTCTGCTTCCTGACCCCAGTTAGTCAAATACTATCATTAAGAATATGAGCCAAATTACTAGAGATGAGAGCGGCACCTTCCTTGGAGGGATGGAGTCCGTCTCTCTTTAGCAGGTTAGGTCTACCCCAAAAACTCTTCCAATTGTCTATAAATCCTATTCTGTCCTCCAGACACCACTCAGACATCCAGCCATTCAGTGACACTAATCTACTATAAACCTCGTCACCATGATGAGCAGGGAGGGGGCCAGAGCATATTACAGTGTCTGACATAGTTTTTGCAAATTCACACACCTCTATAACATTATCTCTAGTGATTTCCAACTGGCGAAGCTGGACATCATTAGTGCCAGCATGAATAACAATTTTAGAAAATCTACGTTTAGCATTAGCCAGCACTTGTAAATTTGATCTGATGTCAGATGCTCTGGCACCCGAAATGCATTTCACAGTAGTGGCTGTAGTCTCCATTTTCACGTTTCTTACAATAGAATCACCAATAACAAGGGCTCTTTCAACATGATTCTCAGTGGGTGCATCACTGAGTGGGGAGAATCGATTGGAAACCCTAACAGAAACGGGAGAGTGGTGTCGCTTTGCTGAGCGAGTATGCCGCCGAGACGTCACCCAAACGCCCTGCTGCGGGGGCTCTACAGCCAGAACCAAAGTGTGTGTGTTGCTCTCTGTACTGCCCGCATCCGAAACGGTATCTACCGTCTTCTCTTTCTCACTGACCTCCACTAGCGTTCGGATTCATGTCTCTAACTCCTTAACCTTCTCCATCAGCCTGACTAATTCCTTACATTTATCACATGTGAATCCCTCACTGCTGATGGAAGAAGCTATTGTAAACATGTGACATGCAATGCAGGAAGAAATAACATGAGTGGACTGAACTGATTGGTGGTTGTTTGTTGCTGAGCAGTGAGGGTTTGAGATCGATGTGAATCCCTCACACAATTGTTTGTTATGGTCGTTCTTCATAGGCGGTGCTTTGAGATTGATGCGATAATATAAACGGGTGTGAGCTGTAAAATGCATGAAGTTTAATCGCGATAAGAGAATAATGTGGGGGGAAACCAGATGCGTGCTGAAAAATGGCAGATGTTAAGGATTAAAAGCTGAAAACAGATTAGCGATGTTAAAAAAAGCTAGCAGGCTACAAACAGACTCGAGCTAGGCGCCAGCAGCAACAGGTAAAATGCACACAGATGAAACCGTAGAAAAGCGGAAAAACCCGAAACACGCGGTAAAATGACAAAGGATAAAGCTACGAACGTATGAAAATAAGCAATGCTAAGCAGGCTAGCAGGCTACAAACACTCGTGCAACGTGCCGTCAGCAACCGGAAGTCCAGGAACAGGAAGTCCAGTGATGTTCACCTCTAGAAAGCACACGCTGTACAGTGTTCCTCCTATTCAGTTGTAAACCGTGCTGCTCTTCCATGTGTCTCACGTGCCAATGCAATTGCGTCACACACGCTTACCGCTGCTGAACAGAAGCGATGATTTAAAGTACTTAAATATTGATCTTTTTCACACCAAAAGTAACCATCGCTTTTAGAAGACATTAATTTAACCGCTGGAGACGTATGGATGACATTTATGCTGCGTGTCTGTGATTGTTGGAGCTACAAATTCGGATCACCATCCACTTGCATTTTAAGGACCTACTGAGCTGAGATATTTTTCTGTTTTTATTCAAATGTGTTCCGCTGAAAAAAGTCATACACACCTGAGATATCAAAGAGTGAAAACTAAACTGTAATTAGAAATTTAATGTAAATAAAAACAATATAGAAAATCCAAAACTATAATAACCCTGGATATTAGGTAGAATTTTAGGGACTGACAGCCTCAGTCACCATTCACTTTTATTCTATGGAAAAAAAGCTTCAATGTAAGTGCACAGTGACCGAGGCTCTCCAACTGCCTAACATCTCCTTTAGTCTTGCATGGAAGGAAAAAAAAACATTTTTGGGTGAACTATCCCTTCACAAATAGTAATAAAGTAAATTTATTTGTGTACTTTACACTCCTGACAAGAGGATGCAGAAAAGGAGAAAACTCTGAGCCAAACAAGGTAAAAAATTCAATCAAAATATCATGGAGGAACTCCACAACCTGGTCCGCAACAACAAGACACTAGGTTTCCAAAAGGGTGAGATGGACAGAGAACTGGAGACTTCTAATGGAAAGAAAGATATTCATGGCTGGTGAGTTCAGGTGTCATTGCAGCAGCAATTCATGTTGCACGAATACAGATGCATTTCTAGGCCATATTGGTCACCATATTCAGTGTTTGTATAGCATCATTGGTTTGCAGATGCCACTTCAGTTTGATAGTTTGCAATCTAATGCAATGACATTCACATATTTTTAAGTGTGACTTAAAGGCATAGCACACACAAAAATGCAAGCTGTGCCAACATTTACTCACCCTCATGTAGTTCCAAATGATTTTTTATTTTATTTTTAATAACAGAGGAAAGAAAGTCAATATGGGTTTGGAACAACATCAAATTTTAAAATATAGTATACTCCTGTAAAAGAGAAATTCATATCCTATTTTAGTTGGTGCGCCTTGTGTCACCATTGAGGATACTGGCCATTTTTGTTGAAATTAGGCAAATGATTTAGGAACGCAAACTGCCAACACAGTGGCAATTCTCTCTGATATTAAATGATGATGGATGCGGGTCATTTGGTTTATATGGTCCACGTGGGGACCGACATACGCGGCGCTGTGCAGAGGCTGAGACGGGTAGGATATGATCGATGACTAGTAATTATGGCAGATTTCAGCACGGTTGATATAGGGGCCATTGTGGTGACCTGATCGTGCCCAGGCTGCTGGGGTCTGACCTCATTTGTGGCGCTGTTTGAAAGCACCCTTTAAATTTCTTTTGAAAGGCTCAACCTTTCTGTCAAACAGAAAGTGCTAATATTCTAATAAACACTGAAGTCCCACTGGACAAATGCTCAGTGGAGAGTACGCTTTGTTCTGGATGATTGTAATGTTGCAAAAATGGTAATGAAAATGGTGAGAGCTGATGACTAAAATTACAATTCTGTCATCTACTCACCCTCCAAACCGTAATGACTTCTTTATGTGAAATTCAAAGTGAGATGTTTAGCAGGATTGTCCCAGATTTCTAAACAATAAAAGTGAATGGGGATGGATGCTGTTGAGCTCTGAAAATGACATAAGCACCATAAAAATAGTCTAAATGACTCATGCGCTGTAGTCCAAGTGTTCTGAAACCATATTTAAGTTAAACTGAAAAAGTTTTTCCCCCCCCGAAAATGAGACGGAGTTTTATGATTTGCCCTAGCTCTAAAATGTAATTCGCTTTTGCATATTCCAACTGGTGCTCCAAAATCAGTGTAGGGTAAGTTATTCTTAAGTAATCCACTATATACACACTACAGAATTGTTTCTCTAAAAATTGCAATCAGATTACTTTACTGATTACTTCATTGAATAGTAATCATGTTACAAATTGATTTACTTTTAGGTTACTTTCTAAAACAAAAAGATTTAGTTTCTCAACAAATTCAAATGTCAATATTTTCTCCTTGTTCATTGTGGCTCATTCAGCTGTCAGAGAAATGCAAATATTTTCTATTCACATGTAATCACATGTAATCTACATAAATAATATTTTAGAAATACACGGATCTTTAAAACCACTAACGGGTGAAGTAAATAACATTGATTATCTCATTACAATGGCATCTGTCAAGGGGTGGGATATATTAGGCAGCAAGTGAACAGTCAGTTCTTGAATTTCATGTGTTGGAAGCAGGAAAAATGGGCAAGCGTAAGGAGCAACTTTGACAAAAGCCAAATTGTGATGGCTAGATGACTGGGTCAGAGCATCTCCAAAATGGTAGGTCTTGTGGGCTGTTCTCGGTATGCAGTGGTTAGTAGCTACCAAAAGTGGTCCAAGGATGGACAACCGGTGAACCGGCAACAGGGTCATGGGCGCCCAAGGCTGACTGATGCACATGGGGAGCGAAGGCTAGCCCGTCTTGTCCGATCCCACAGAAGAGCTACTGTAGCACAAATTGCTGAAAAACGTAAAGCTGGCCATGATAGAAAGGTGTCAGAACACACAGTGCATCGCAGCTTGCTGCGTATGAGGCTGCATAGCCGCAGACTGGTCAGAGTGCCCGTGCTGACCCCTGTCCACCACCGAAAGCACCTACAATGGGCATGAGAGCATCAGAACTGGACCATGGAGCAATGGAAGAAGGTGGCCTGGTCTGATGAATCACATTTTCTTTTAATCATATGGACAGAGTGGAAGAGATGGCAGCAGATAAAAAAATAATTAAATTAGTGGACTTTGCCGTTATTGATGCCAAACCTGGCACAATGTGTCTTTATATGCCATATTTGAACAAACACAAATGAGATTTGAGAGCTACAGTGGATGGGAAGATTTTCAGTGACTAACAATTTCAAATTCGGTCTGTTTCTCACATCATACAGTTTCAGAAGAGTTGAAATATAGCAAATGAGTTGTATGGACTACTTTATGGTACTTTTATGGTTCTTGTTTGCCTTTTGTTGGATCTTGACAGCTTCTATTAACTGTATACATTAAGCCTCAATTCATGAAACATGAGCAGCACAAATTTTTGTGCAAATCATTCGTAAAGCCATTTTTGTGTAAACTGTCGCATTCACGAAAGTTTTTGTATTCATATAAATGTTCATTGGTGCAAAAAACATTTCACCTGCTCCTGACCACGTGTAAATTGTGCGTACAACACATCAGGATATTTCATGTGCTTTCAAGGCAGACTGCCTTTCGATAGAAGAAAACATACTAATAATTGAATAAGTGAAACCTTAAAAACTACCCTCAAAATTGCCAAAAACTGCCAAAAACTGGACTCAAGATGGCGCCGAGTATGGCTGCTGCGTTGCGAGCTCTGACACAACATAGTAGTGTTTTGTTTGTTTTGTTCACAATTCTTATGTTTTTTTGTCTTGGATGTTGTCTGCCTTATTGTCTACGACAGACAAACACTTTTGGACATTGGTTCAGCAATTTCACACCGTAAACCGGACTTCAGATTCCTCAATGCCGACCCGCTGTTTACAAACACGCAAGCGGAACCCTTTGTCTGGGCAGTCCGGACGCGGAAATGCAAAAAGAAAAGGGGAAACAGAGCCGGCGTTCTCATCAGAGTAAGACGCTGTGCAAATCGACCCCTGCTACCCACTATTCTACTGGCAAATGTTCAGTCTCTGGATAACAAGCTCTGCGAGCTGAAAGCGCGGATCTCTTTCCAACGAGAGACGAGGGACTGCTGCATTATCTGCCTTATGGAAACTTGGATGTCTGCGGAGATTCCAGACTCAGCCATTGAACCCGCGGGGTTCTCCGTGCACCGACAGAGCGAAAGACCTCTCAGGTAAAAGCAGAGGTGGTGGTGTATGTTTTATGATCAACAAATCCTAGTGTGATCAGAGGAACGTTCATTCTATCAAGTCTTTCTGCTCTCCTGATCTGGAATTTCTCATGCTTCTGTGTCGACCATTCTGGCTACTGAGGGAATTCACAGCGGTCATTATCATAGCTGTGTACATTCCCCCACAAGCCGACACAGACCGGGCACTCAAGGAACTGTACGGGATTATAAGTGAGCAGGAAACCGCGCACCCTGAGACCACGTTCATTGTGACCGGGGACTTTAATAAACCCAGTTTCAAATCAGTCGCACCAAAATACCACCAGCACATTAGTTTCAACACACGAGGGGACCGGGTTTTGGACCATTGCTACTCTCCCTTCCGGGATGGCTACAAATCCCTCCCCCGCCCACCATTTGGCAAATCGGACCACTCATCCATTCTGCTTCTGCCCGCTTACAGGCAGAAACTGAAACAGGAAGCACCCACCCTCAGAACGATCCAGTGCTGGTCGGACCAATCAGACTCTATGCTACAGGACTGTTTTGATCACACGGACTGGGAGATGTTCCGGTCCGCCTCTGATGACGACATCTAGCTTTACGCTGATAGCGTAATGTGTTTCATCAAAAAGTGCGTGGAGGACGTGGTTCTGACCAGAACAATACGGATCTATCCGAACCAGAAACCATGGATAAATAGCGATGTTCACGCGGCACTTAATGTGCGGACCTCCGCTTTTAATTCCGGGAACGCGGAGGAGCATAAACAAGCCAGTTATGCCCTACGATCAGAACAGCAAAACGTCAGTACAGGAACAAGATTGAAGGACAGTTTAACACCACCAACTCTAGAAGCTTGTAGCAGGGAATTTACATCATCATGGACTTTAAAGGGAGTCCGCCATGAACACCGCTGCCTCTCTCCCGGATGAGCTAAATACTTTTTATGCTTGTTTTGAGGGAAATAACACCGCCCTCGCGGAGAGAGCTCTCGCAGCCGAAGCTACAGAGGTTAGTTCACTCTCCGTCTCTGTAGCGGATATAACCCAATCCTTCTGATGGGTGAATATTCGCAAAGCCGCGGGCCCGTCATCAGAGCGTGCGCGAACCAGCTGGCTGGTGTTTTTACAGACATTTTCAACCTTTCCCTCTCTTTGTCTGTAGTCCCCACATGCTTTAAAACATCCACCATTGTGCCTGTTCCAAAGCAATCAAAAATAATTTGCTTAAATGACTGGCGTCCTGTTGCTCTGACCCCCATCATCAGCAAATGCTTTGAGAGACTAATCAGAGATTACATCTGCTCTGTGCTGCCTCTCTCTCTTGACCCAGTGCAGTTTGCTTACCGCAACAACCGCTCCACTGATGATGCCATTGCATCTACAATACACACTGCTCTCTCCCACCTGGAAAAAAGAACACATGTGAGAATGCTGTTTGTAGACTACAGCTCAGCATTCAACATCATAGTGCCCTCCAAGCTAGATGAGAAACTCCGGGCTCTGGGCTTAAACAGCTCGCTGTGCAGCTGGATCCTGGACTTCCTGTCAAGCAGATGCCGGGTGGTTAGAATAGGCAGCAACATCTCCTCATCACTGACCCACAACACTGGAGCCCCACAGGGCTGTGTTCTCAGCCCACTCTTGTATTCCTTGCACACACATGACTGTGTGGCAACACATAGCTTCAGTGCCATCATTAAGTTTGCTGATGACACGACGGTGGTAGGTCTGATCACTGACAATGATGAAACAGCCTACAGAGAGGAGGTGCACATTCTGACACACTGGTGTCAGGAGCACAACCTCTCCCTCAACGTCAGTAAGACAAAGGAGCTTGTGGTGGACTTCAGAAGAAAAGACAGAGAACACAGTCCCATCACCATCAATGGAGCACCAGTGGAGAGAGTCAGCAGCTTCAAGTTCCTGGGTGTCCACATCACTGAGGAACTCACATGGTCCATCCACACTGAAGTCGTTGTGAAGAAGGCCCATCAGCGCCTCTTCTTCCTGAGACGGATGAGGAAGTTTGGAATGAACTGCCACATCCTCACACGGTTCTACACCTGCACTGTAGAGAGCATCCTGACTGGCTGCATCTCCGCTTGGTACGGCAATAGCACCGCCCACAACCGCAAAGCACTGCAAAGGGTGGTGCGAACTGCCAGACACATCATCGGAGGTGAGCTTCCCTCCCTCCAGGAAATATATACCAGGCGGAGGATCATCAGAGACTCCAGCCACCTGAGCCATGGGCTGTTCTCACTGCTACCATCAGGCAGGCGGTATCGCAGCATCAGGACCTGCACCAGCCGTCTCCATGACAGCTTCTTCCCCCAAGCAATCAGACTTCTGAACTCTTGATCTCCCACGATCAAAATACATCAGCACTGCACTTTATTATTACTACTACTCTTACTCTTATATCTCACACCGGACAGTCATAAATTATATTATTATTATATTATATTAACTTACTATCAACCGACAGCCTGAATGTTAATACAGTACAATACAACCTACTGTACATTCTATATATACTTTTTTATATATTTTTTTATTTTTATTTAATAATGTGTATCTATATTGTGCATATTGTATACTGTACAGTGTATGTTGTTATTATTTGTATATTGTTGTGTGTAATTATATGTATATCAGACGTTTAAATTGTGCTGTGTTAATTTGATGTTATTGTAAATTGGTATATGTCTCACCTATGTCTCATCACTGTCACAACTGCTATGTTGATCGGAACTGCACCCAAGAATTTCACACACCATTGCACTTGTGTATATGGCTGTGTGACAGTAAAGTGATTTGATTTGATTTGATTTGAAAAACTGTCATAAATGGGGACCTGGGTAGCTCAGTGGTAAAATACGCTGGCTGCCACCCCTGGTGTTCACTGGTTCAAAACCCAGGGCGTGCTGGGTGACTTCAGCCAGGTCTCTTGGGCAACCGGGTTGGCCCGGTTGCTGGGGAGGGTGGAGTCACATGGGGTAACCTCCTCATGGTTGCCATAATGTGGTTCGTTCTCAGTGGGGCACGTGGTGAGTTGAGCGTAGTTGCCGTGGTGGATGGCGGGAAGCATCCACACGCGCTATGTCTCTGTGGCAACGCGCTCAACAAGCCACGTGATAAGATGCACAGGTTGACGGTCTCGGACGCAGAGGCAGCTGGGATTCGTCCTCTGCCACCCGGACTGAGGCAAATCATTACACAACCATGAGGACTTGGGAGCACATTGGGAATTGGGCATTCCAAATTGGGAGAGAAAGAGGAAAAATCAAAAACTGTCATAAATTATTCTTTTTTTTTTTTTTCTTTAAATTCAAATTTATTTTTTATTTTTTTTCATGTACTTGAAAATATTGATTATTCTCTCTTATTTGCAGCAGAAACATCATGGGCCAGTGTAAGGGTTTAGAGGAAAGGAGGAGGCAAGAACCGGCTTGACAACTTAAATAATAATTTATTAACCCAAAAACCCAACCAAAAACACACAACTAAAAACACAGCACAGCTGTCTGTAATTCTCTCTCTCTCGAACTGTCATCCCCGGCCGCCTTTATCCCTCGCGCGCCCCATCAGGCTGATTGGGGACCGAGTGTGTCTCATTCCAGCCCGGCCCCGCCCTCCTCAGCTCTACACTCCTCCCGGCGTTGCCTCAGGCCAGGGAGCCCCCGGCATGACGTACATCCCCCCCCACCCTTCCTCTCCGGGTGGGGGGGCGTGCCTTATGCCCCGACTGCCGGCGGGTCCTCCCCACCTTCCTCGACCTGGGAGGAGAAAAAACAACAACACAAAATGGCGAGGGAAAGGCCAACACGGAGCGGCAGAGAGAGAGAGAGGAGAGAGAGAAAAAGAAACTCACCGGTTCTCTGATGCGCCGTCGCGTGGTCCTCGATCACTACTCCACCCTCTCAGGCGGACTGCAGCCGCTCCTCCCCGGGCGGACCGGAGTCAGACCTCCGACCCCCAGCGGACAGAACGCCCCTCCGCGTTCCCGGCGTCCCGTGGGGACTCTCCTCCGCCCCTGGCAGCGGCCCTATCACTCCAGGCGGTCGGGGAGTCGCTTCCCTCCTCCCCCCGCGGACGGCGGTCTTCTCTCGACCCCTCCGCGTTCACGGGGGACGGCAGGGTACTCCTCCGCCCCTGGCAGCGGCTCCCTCGCTCCAGGCGGTCGGGGAGTCCCGTCCCCACTCGCCTCGTGGACGGCGGCCGTTCCCCGCGTCCGGGTAGTCGGGCTACTCCGTCCCCTGTCGGATGGCAGCGGCGCTCCCCTGGGTGGACGGCAGTGTCGAGGACTCTGCGACGGGAATCCCTCCTCCTTCCCGGGTTTCGGCACCAGTGTAAGGGGGTTTAGAGGAAAGGAGGAGGCGAGAACCGGCTTGACAACTTAAATAATAATTTATTAACCCAAAAACCCAACCAAAAACACACAACTAAAAACACAGCACAGCTGTCTGTAATTCTCCCACTCTCGAACTGTCGTCCCCGGCCGCCTTTATCCCTCGCGCGCCCCATCAGGCTGATTGGGGACCGGGTGTGTCTCATTCCAGCCCGGCCCCGCCCTCCTCAGCTCTACAGCCATATAGGTTGAGGGAAGATGCAGTTTGTCTTTGCGAATGTCTTTTCAATAATTTTTGGAATTCTGCTTGTAAATCTGTCAGAAAGTTGAGGCCTACTGTGAATGAATGAATGAGGCCTACTTAGTGGAAAAGAGCAGTTTGGAGATTCTTCAAAATATGTTGTGCTTTATAGAAGAGAGAAAGTGAGACAAGTCTGAAACAATATTAGGGTGAGAAAATGATGGGTGAACTAAACCTTAAAAGCCTTTTGTATGTATCCATGTGTTAAATTTCCCATTAAGCTTCTGTATGTTCTCTTTCCTTAAGCACCTATTATGGTTGTTAAACGTGCCTAATTTTGTTTTAAAGGTCTCATACAATAGATTTACATGCATCCAAGGTCAAAAAACACTTTAATTTGCTCACAATTTAAATTGCAGCATTACCTTTTTTCCCAGTGTCAAAAACGACTCCTTCAATGATTCAAATTCATTCTAAACTTTCAGAGAGCCTACTCTGCTCTGATTGGTCAGATGTCCCAGTCTGTTGTGATTGGTCTACCGCTTAGTGTAGTGTTTGAGGGCAGCTCAAAGCTGTTTGCAAGCAGCCAATGAAGACCAGAGGCGGGTTTTTTGTTACCAAATTACGTAGGTTAGTACAGGATGTCTGGAATTACTAACGACTCGCTTCAGGTGTTCAGAATCGGTTCTTTCTTTTTGGAGTCAATAACACCATTTGTCGTGCACTTTGATTTCTGAAACTTTGCAGACTTTTTTACATTCACAAACAGCTATATAACACACTACATGAAAGGTAATATTTGAAAAACCATAATAGGTGCTCTTTAATTGATGTCTGTTAGTTGAGTTAGATACTGAGGGCCATCGCTGATTATTCTGGCACTATAGCCTTAGAATTTCAACCACAGAAGAACAAACCTCTTGGGTAGAGACAACAAGAATAGGACCAAACCTTGACAAATGTGCACCCATTCCAACCAGTTCTATCATATTCATGGCGTGACAACATGAAAATGAAAAATAGGGATGTGGATATCTGATTTCAAGGGTGGCCTCTCTTCAAATGATCCTGTTGTACTTGCAAGAGGTCAGATGAACAAGTCCAGACAAATGAATTCAGACCCTTCCTATGCTATTTCATGTTCTTCTTGTTTGTGATGTGCTATATTCAGGTAGTTCTTAGAACTTCTTTACAAAATGCCAGCGAAGCAAAAACCTGAAAATGTCAAGTGCATTTTTGGCCAATTCATCAGCCTGGAGAATTGGATAAAAAAATTAATTTGAAAGGGGTTAGGCTTTTAAATCAGACAGCCTGCATCAACACTAAATAACTACCTACTGACCAGTTTTATCTCGGGCACAGAGGGACGTCTGCTGTTTATGGTATGGATCAGTACTACTAAGCAATACACATGCCATGGTGTGAGTTAGTGCCATGCACACACTTCTTAAAGGAAAAACTAACTATTTATTATAGTTAAACACATATGAACATAGAGAAAGTGTATATACCTGCTGCTTCTGCTGTTGTTGCTTGCTGAAGTTACAGGAGTACGTATTATACTTCACGATTTATTGGCTCATGTCATCCATGCGATCCATCAGCAGTTGAAAGCTTTTCCAGGTGGTTACTATGGCAACAGATTGACAGACAGTTTAGTCAAACAAAGTTTTGTGTAATAAACGCTTGGCTGCACATTAAAGCATAATTGCTCCATTGCGAACTCATCCTAAATGAAACACCCAGGATGACAGAATTATGATCAAGCTGATAAGGGTGACTGTCTGTGCTGAATTTACATGGTTCAGGGAGACTTCTAATTGTAGCATGTGGCATTTTTTTTGAGGGTCACCAAATATCTAAAACCTCCTAAATGATCTCCTAAAATACCGGCTTGGTTCCAAAACCTAATGAGCCCCCTGTAGGCTGCATTTGAAGATAAGTTACCAATGCAAAGGCTGTTCCAAAAGGTATGCGGCATGATTATAATACCTTCCGAGTTGCCTTTTTGTTTTGTTTTTTTGTTTTTTAGAAGGATATACCATGAAAGAAAACACGTTATATCCTCCCACTAAAGACAACATTTTAACATTCATCATTACATGCTTTCAGCCTGTGTTTTTTTGAAGTGACACATTTGCCCTTTAGACCTATTGGTATTTGCTAAGAAAGGAAAGGGCATCTCTGTACACAGGAAGACCCAATTTACACACTGAATACATTATGATTATGTGCACGCTGAGCGATTTCACCAGCAGGGCCTATTAAACACACCAGCTCCCGGCATTCTCAGAATTACAAATGAAAGACTTACTCGAAATGGCAAAGATTGTGCTGGCTCAAAGCATTAAAGACTACAACACCTGCTCACATCCCAAGTATTTAGTTTATCAATTAGTCTGATTCTGAGGACAACCCGACCAGCTGTGACTGCTGGAGATGCATAAGGGACTGAAAATGCAGTTTTTCTGTCTGCTATGTCCGTTAAAAGGGACGTATCCCCGAATACACTCACCGACCACTTTATTAGGTTTTTATTATTACACCTGCAGCCTCAGCTTTCTGTTCTTGGCTGACAGAAGTGGAACCCGACATGGTCTTCTGCTGCTGTAGCCCATCTGCCTCAGTGTTTTTCTGCACAGCACTGTTGTAACATGTGGTTATTTAACTGGTGGTGGTTAAGTAGATTCCCCCTATACTATGTAAAGTGCTTTGAGTGCCTAGAAAAGCTATATAAATATAAGGAATTATTATTTGGGTTACTGTCACCTTCCTGTCAGCTTGGACCAGTCTGGCCATTCTCCTCTGACCTCATTTTGATTCACAAGTTCAGTCTTACAGGTGTCACAACACGTTTCCCAGACTTAGTTCTAGGAGTGGATGGTAAATCTGATATGTTCTGCCTCTCCAGCTCCTGATAAACAGGGTGTGGCTCAGGAATAGAATCAGATTACTGCACTTGTGTTACATTGTTGTTTTCCTCAGGTGATGCTTGCATAGGTAACAGATGGTGATGATTACGTCTCACAGTCCCATGCTGCATATCTACAAGGTAGGACCGTGGGGTGGAGTGACTGCCTATGACCATTCCAGGTGCTTTTGCATCAGGCATCCAGACTTGTTCTCCAGGCTGAGAAGCTGAGCCAGACTGTACCCACAAGGGGGTAGCTCTGTACGCTAAGAGAGCGAGGTAAGGGTCATTGGATTTCTTGAGAGTTTTTACTGTCTGGACTGTACATTCAGCCTCCCCATTGCTCTGGGTAAACTTAGGGCTGCTGGTAATGTGTGTAAATCCATATGATGCAGCAAAGAATGCAAAAGACTGCCCAGAGAATTGTGACCCGTTGTCTGTGACCAGTGTCTCTGGAACCCGTAGTGTGCGAATATAGACTTCATGTGGACAATGACATCAGTGGACTTGGTGGGTGACAACTGAGCAATCTCTACATATCTAGAGTAGTAATCTACCACAAGCAGATATGTTTTGGTGTTCAACATGAATAAATCTGCCCCTAACTTTTTGCCAGGGCCTGTCAAAAAACTGGGTGGGCATAAGTGGTTCTTTATGGTTTTGTCTCTCTTTGATGCATGCTCCGCATTTAAGCACCATTTCGTTCAACTGATGACTTAAACCTGGCCACCATACAGACTGTCGTGCCCGTTCTCTGCATTTCACGAGTCCTAGGTGCCCTTCATGCAGCGTGATAAGAACATAATTTCTCATGGTGGCCGGTATTACCAGCCTTGTGTCTCTCAGAAGAAGGTCCTCATGCACAGTTAGAAGAGCACGTTCCACCCAGTATTGTTTCAGCACAGGGTCACTGCTGCTGTGCTCCGTCCACCCATCCTTGCACAGTCTCATGACACTGGAACACACATTGTCACTTTTTAACTCTTCTCTTAACTGTCCCAGGTAAGTTGTGCTCACTGGCAAATCACATGACAGATTCAACATTTATGTTAGTGTCCTCTAAGAACTCTCTCTCTTCATGGGACTCACACTGCTTTTCAGGAGCTCAAGACAGGGTGTCAGCTGTCCACAAACTCTTTCCTGGCACATGAACAATAGAGTAGGAGTAATGCATCAGTCTTATTTTTAACCTCTGAATACATGGAGGAAGAGCGTCAAGTGCTTGTGACCCCAGGAGATTCAGTAATGGCTTATGGTCAGTTTCCAATACAAAGTGTTTTCCTATGAGAAAATCCCTGAATCTTTCACATGCCCACATGAGACCCAAGGCCTCCTTTTCCACTTACACATACCTTTGCTCTGTTAAGGTGAGAGATTGAGACCCATAGGCTACTGGCTTCCACTCCGCCTGCCACCTCTGCATAAAGACTGCTCCCAGCCCATAAGATGATGTGTACGCTGACACTTTACAGTCTCTATTGGGATCATACATGGCCAGAACAGGGGGAGATGACAGCGCATCTTTCAGAGCTTAAAAAGCCTTGGCCTGCTCACTGCCCCAGATCCAGCAGTTCTTTTCCGACAGCAGGTCGCAGAGAGCTTTATCTTTGTCTGCCAACTGGGGAATGAACTTCCCTAGCTGATTAACCATCCCCAGAAAGCTCCTCAATTCACTCACATTTGAGGGCTCCATCAGGTTCCTGCTGGCTGCTGTTTTCATTGGGTCGGGGCTGATAACATCAGCAGAGATAATGTGGCCTAAAAAGTTCACTTTCTATTTTGACAACTCACATTTCTCAATATTGAGAATAATGCCTGCCTTTTGTATTTTCTCCAGCACAGCATGAAGATGGATGTCGTGTTCCTCCGGTGTTCTCCCCCACACTAGAACATCCATGTGGCACACAGTGCCTTCCAGCCCATCTGTGACATCTATAGCCATTCTATTTTGAAAGTGCTCTGGAGCGGAGGCTATTCCAAAGGGAAGCCATTTGAAGAACACCCAAATGGGGTTATAAATGTTGTGTACCGTGCAGAATCCTCTGTTAGTGGTATCTGCCAGAATCCCATATTAGCATCCAACTTATTGAAAATCTGCACTCTGGCCAGCATTCCTAATGTCTGCTCTACCGACGGCAGGATGTACTTTTCACAGCATACTGACTCGTTTAGCTTGGTGAGGTCAGCACCTGACTTTTTGGGGACAACCACAATGCCAGCACACCAGTCTGTTGGTTCCTCAACCCTGCTGATTACCCCTAATGTCTCCATATGACACAGCTCCTCTCATCAGTGGCAAAGGGACTTGTCTGGGGGTTTTTAATGAGAACGGAATAGCCTCTGGTTTAAGATTAATAGTATATCGCTGACGTACCTCTCCCAGGCCGCTGCACAGTTTTGAGTAATTCCTCTTAAGTGTCTCTATCAATGCTATCTAGCCGTGCAATTAACCCAAGCTTTTTGATAGCAGGATTGCAGTGTGAAGATTACCGATTACATACACATCCTCCTCAGACTGTTTTTCACCTCTCTTTAGCAGCAAGCTGGTGGCCCCAGCAACATCTAAGGGAACCTGCCCTGGTCCCAGCAGTGGCCTTGTTGCATCCCTGAGGGCAGGTAAGTCATTTCTGAAAATATACTCAAACACAGCTTTTGGAATGACAGTGACATCAGCACCTGTGTCAATCTTAAATGGAATGCATTTGTATCTCAACTCATCGTGTAGAGCTAAATAGTTGCAATGTTCTGCTAAATCATACCAAGCTGTCACAAACGTATCAGCAGTCTAGTTGTCGTCTTGTTTGCGCATATTGAATCATGCACATTCATATCACATTTCTCTTTCCAATGAAGTGTGTTTCAAAGCCTGTTTTGAATACCTTGTCTTTTCAGCATCAGTCAATGGTAAACCATGGAGGACATCATCTGCTTCGTCTCCCATACAGTAAATAAAGGTATTCACCTGGTTTTCGTCAGAATTTTCATGCAGGTTGCTCGCCAGTCGAAATCGTTCAAACCTCCGGATCCATTTTACCCATTCTTGCGGTTTTGAAAAGTCGAACGGCTCCAGCAGCCGTATGCTGAACATAGCACTGGATCCCACTGCTCTCGGTGCAGTGACCGCATTATCTACGCCTTTCGTTTCACTCGATATTTCTTCCCCCTATATCTGGGCTTCACTCACAAACTAATGTAGGTAACATGTCTAACTACAGCACTTCTGACACCATGTCGTGTTTTCAAAATAAGACGCCGGATTCAAACTGTATAAACGTGTTTACTGATAACTCTTGGCAGCAACAACATAGCTATACATGTGCTCTCACTCTGGCACTTCGTCGCATTCCTTTCTGTCGTCATCTCCAAGCGCCTCCTTAACAACCAATAGCAACAACACCACATCTGGCACCAAGACGTTTGCAGCAGAAAATCCTTTAAGTCCTGTAAGTTGTGAGATGGGGCCTCCATGGATCAGACTTGTTGGTCCAGTACATCCCATTGTTGCACAGTCGGATTGAGATCTGGGGAATTTGGAGGCCAAGTCAACACCTTGAACACTTTATGTTCTTCAAATCATTCCTGAACAATTTTTGCAGTGTGGCAGGGCGCATTATCCTGCTGAAAGAGGCCACTGTCAGGGAATATCGTTGCCATGAAGGGGTGTACGTGGTCTGCAACAATCTTTAGGTAGGTGGTATGTGTCGAAGTAACATCCACATAAATGCCAGAACCCAAGGTTTCCCAGCAGAACATTGCCCAGAGCATCACACTGCATCCGCCTGACTTCTTCCCATAGTGCATCCTGTTGCCATCTCTTCCCCAGGTAAACAAAGCACATGCACATCATCCACATGATCTAAAAGAAAATGGGATTCATCAGACCAGGCCACCTTCTTCCACTGCTCCATGGTCCAGTTCTGATGCTCACAAGCCCATTTGCAGGGGCTTTTGGCGGTGGACAGGGGTCAGCATAGGCACGCTGCTACGCAGCAAGCTACGATGCACTGTGTGTCTGACACCTTTCTATCATGGCCAGCATTAAGTTTTTCAGCTATATAGGTTAGCCTTGGTTTCAGACGGGCTAGCCTTCGCTCCTCACGCGCATCAATGAGCCTTGGGCACCCATGACCCTGTCGCCGGTTCAGCGGTTATCCTTCCTTGCAAAAAATTCTGTAATCATTTTTAAAAGATTAAGCAAACAAATTATAAAATAATTTGAATTTACCAACTCTAACACTGTTTTTTCAACTGAACTTTCAATCAGAGATACAATTTGAACATATGTCTCGCAGTAGGCCTACTACTAGCTATTATTATTGCATATTTTATTCTCACGAACTAATCACATGGTCGAAAGGAAAATTAGAGGGAAAAAAATGCATTGCATTCATTGCAAGTGTTGCTTAATTTATAAGCAATATCAACCGCAAAATCATTATGAATATATTGAGAATACTCAATACGTCACTCAACCCTAAAGAAGACATACTCTAATGACATCAATGATATGACAACTATGAGCTCATTAACATATGACTGCCCAATTTTACATATCAATGCCTATTCTGCGTGATGGGAGAAAGGTGATGTATGTTGTTCCTGGCAGGCTCCTCAGCCTTACAGGCTCCATTTGGTTAGGATTAAGCAGGAACAAACAGAGGCCCCTTTGTACAATGGGCCCTATTCTGTTATTCAGATAATGCAAAACTCTTAAAGAAACAGTAGAAAAAAATCCTGTTTAATTCAAAGGTTCAGAGAGAGTTGTGTAAAACTAAAACAGGAAAAAAAAAAAATCTTTAGTGCAAGAAACCTTGACTACTATAAGTGGATTTCCACAAGGGGAAATAAATATTGCAACTGTGTAATTCGTCCCTTTAAAGACTCTTAACTTTCCACTAAATTCAACACTTTTATAGACTGTCCTTGAAGCTACTCATATTAATAAAAAATAACACTTTTCAACTGTAATGAGACTCATTTCTAGGAACACATTTTCTGTTCGTGGAAATGGTCTTGTTTCTATCTGTGAGACAATTTAGTGGAATCTAACTGGATTAGTTGAATCAATTTAGAAGAGGAGAATATTTGCAGAAGAACACAATGTCCTGCCCCATTTAAACCCATTGCTGATTGACCAACCCTACCAAAAAATTCATTTTAGGTCAGCGGTTCTCAGCTGGTGGGTTGAGAACTGAAAATGGGTCTCACATCTGCTCTGATGGGGTCATGGAAAGTAGGAAAAAAAGCTATGCTAAATGCTTAATAGACTATCACTGGACTTTTTGACATAACTTTGACTTGACTTTTTTATGTGAATAAATAACTGTACATTTCTAGTTTCAACATTATTTGGACTTCAGACCTTTGTTTTGTTGGGGGAAAAAACAAGCTTTGACCATTGAAAATGGGTACGATTTAACAATTTATATATGGAGCCACATTGAGAGCCCCATATCTCCGGAATGAATATACAAAAAGAAATGCTTGTTCTGAACTAGAATCTAAAAAGACATTTAAGATATCTTTAATACTTATGGAATTATAGGAGCTACAACTTTGGAAAAACAACACAAAATATGTTTCCCCATTTTTGGACACCATTGGCATATAATGCTGAATACATCTTATTTGAGTAATGGACCTACCTTTCTTTGTGTAAAAATAATGATGCTGCTACCTTTCTTGCACAAAATAACAGGCGGAAATTATCATATTGACCCCTCTCTACAAAATAATGGATTACTCAGTAAATATTGATCCATGGCATTTCATATGTTAGCTTTCATCATCATTTATTTTTATCTTTCACCAGTAAAAAATACAAATAAAAATTGAGCTGGCGATCTCTGGTTGACAAGAAACCAGTTAAAAACCACTGCTTTGGGTTATAATGGGGCAAGAGGATATACAAGAAGCAAAGTATGCATCTATATCTGAAGTATGAAGTTTGCATTTGGTTGCCTGAAAGCAACTAAACAACAGGATTGAATAAATGCAGGCATAAAATCACAACTTTGCATTCGGAACATTTCTGTGCTCACAGAAGGCTGGTTTTTATGGCAGTTTTCTTATTGCTTTGAGTACAAGCAACATGCAAGCCGCATTTCAGGGGTCAGGATTAAACTGTGCTGTCAGGGCATGTCAGCATGTATTGCATTTTCTCAGTCAACATGCCTGGTTAAAGCATGGTAGAGAGGCTAAAAAGATACAGATTGACAAGTTGAATCAGCAAATTACAAAAGATTTTCCCAATACACCTCCATGCATTTTGACCCAATACAACTTCAGCTGTAATGGGCATGCTGGGCAGAGAGCGCAGGGTCAGGGGTGATACTGACCTGCTTGACATATTTAGCAGCTCATATTTGTCAGCCACTGAACTCTTCTCCTGAAGTTCCCACATGAGAACGTTTACAAGATGAGAGTTCTTGATGACGATGGGGACCTCCTCAAACATGTGCTCGAAGTTGATATTGGCTTTCTTTAGCCTGTAGAAGTGGAGAATTTCAGAGTTACAAATAAAATGGTTTTCATTGTATCTGCATTTCGCACAATTTTTCATTTAAAAGTACAGTGGATGGCAAGATTTTAAATGAATAATGACTAAAATGTCATAATGTTTGATCCTCACACAAAGCTATCGTACGGCTTCAGAAGACTTAGAACATAGCACGTACTGTATTGACTACTTTTATGGTGTGCTTCTAGTCTTTTTTTTTTTTAAAGCTTATTCTCATTTCCATAATACAGCAACGGAAATCATTCTGTCTGGAAGGATTTTTTTTTTTTTAACTAAAATCAGCATCAATTAATTTTAAATCGACAAATACTACTAAGTAATAATTAATTAACTGATAACATTTAAATAAATACTTTACAATGTAAATAAAAAGTAATAAATGCTTAACAACTTAAAAATGTATAAATACATTACAATTTAAATAAATAAAATTAAATAAAGACTAATACATAGTTTACAATTTAAATATTACCAATATTTTTTTATTTTATTTTTTTTTTATTTTAAGGAGAAAAATGACCTGGACATGTTCTTGACAGGTTTTGTGAGATTCGCCCACATTCAATCACAGCATTACATTGATATTCTGTATCAATCCGGCAAAGAAATCTGTATTAATGTTTGACAATGACCAACCCCCCTTTGTTACCAACACAATTAGGGGCTTATTTTCATAATCAATAGTCTCCCTCTCTTTAATTCGCTGAATATTCAAGAAGCAGTATTGAATGGCATGTCCTGTCAGCTTGGGGCCACAGGAAGATGATGAGGTCACAAAAAGTCTTGGCCCAGATATTTACAAAGGTTCCAGGGTTGATACAGTGAGCACTTTTCAAAGAGCCACTAATCAATGGCTTTGCCAAAGTTAGCCAGGTTAGTGGCCTGAAATATTTGCAATTAACTCAAGAGTTTTGTTTGAGGCACTTATCAAAACTGTATAATTGTGCTTTGTTTTCTGAGTTATGTCTGTAAAATAATCTGTATTTGGGTTTCTTCAACTTCAGACAATTTCAAGTCCCAGGGGTTGATTTTTATTAAAACGTTGAATATAAAAACGCTGAATATATGTTCTATGAAGGTCACATCTAAACTGAACTGGAAATGTTTTACCAGGCCCTGATTATTTATTGTTTGGTGCTTTTAAAATCTTTTAGCCTTGCCCCAGACTTTCAATATCATTCTATGAAAATCCATTATAAAAGTAAAAATATTTTTTATTATTATGTTTAAAACTATATTATAAACAAATAGTGAAATAAACAAAACCAGTTCAATATTCATTGTGTAAAAAATTACAGATGTCCCTCAGTTTTGCCCCAAATAACGTTTTTTTCAAAAGTTGGTGTATTTGTTAACCAATTTTATGAAAGTGTCAGTGAAGAGCAAGCTTGAGATGAAATATCGGACAAGGGATGTTTGAAGAAAACAAAAAAAATAAATAAATACAAATACAAAATAAGGTAAATATCACTTGTGATATGAATATTTTTATTGGGAGTCATTTCCAATCAAGCTGTAATTTTGCCAAATGATACAAAAACGTGAAATTACTATTTACTTGTGTGTATTTAGGATATATAAATTAAGACAAAAGCATTGGCCATTTTATTTCAACAACATTTAAAAATGTAAAAAAAAAAAACATTCCAACCAAAGAACACTATAAAACACAATACAAAATTTGAGATGTGCTGGAAATGACACTGGTGGGAATTTTCATGACTTTCAGATAACAAAGATGACAAATCTCCCATGATGAATGTACAAACACTGTTGGACATTGTTAGTACTAGACAAATAAAATAATATACAGTATATATAGTGCATCCGGAAAGTATTCACAGCGCTTCACTTTTTCCACATTTTGTTATGTTACAGCCTTATTCCAAAATGGATTAAATTCATTATTTTCCTCAATTCTACAAACAATACCCCATAATGACAATGCAAGTTTGTTTGAAATCTTTGCAAATTTATTAAAAAAAATTAAAAAAAAATAAATAAAAAAAAATCACATGTACATAAGTATTCACAGCCTTTGCTCAATACTTTGTTGAAGCACCTTTGGCACCAATTACAGCCTCAAGTCTTTTAGAGTATGATGCTACAAGCTTGGCACACCTATTTTTGGGCAGTTTCTCCCATTCTTCTTTGCAGGACCTCTCAAGCTCCATCAGGTTGGATGGGGAGCATCGATGCACAGCCATTTTCAGATCTCTCCAGAGATGTTCAATCGGGTTCAGGTCTGGGCTCTGGCTCAAGGACATTCACAGAGTTGTCCCGTAGCCACTCCTTTGTTATCTTGGCTGTGTGCTTAGGGTCGTTGTCCTGTTGGAAGATGAACCGTCACCCCAGTCTGAGGTCCAGAGCACTCTAGAGCAGGTTTTCATCAAGGATGTCTCTGTACATTGCTGCATTCATCTTCCCCTCGATCCTGACTAGTCTCCCAGTTCCTGCCGCTGAAAAACATCCCCACAGCATGATGCTGCCACCACCATGCTTCACTGTAGGGATGGTATTGGCCAGGTGATGAGCGGTGCCTGGTTTCTTCCAGGCATGACGCTTGCCATTCGGGCCAAAGAGTTCAATCTTTGTTTCTCATGGTCTGAGAGTCCTTCAGGTACCTTTTGGCAAACTCCAGGCGGGCTGTCATGTGCCTTTTACTGAGGAGTGGCTTCCGTCTGGCCCCTCTACCATACAGGCCTGATTGGTGGAGTGCTGCAGAGATGGTTGTTCTTCTGGAAGGTTCTCCTCTCTCCACAGAGAAATGCTGGAGCTCTGTCAGAGTGACCATCGGGTTCTTGGTCACCTCCTGACTAAGGCCCTTCTCCCCGATCACTCAGTTTGGCCAGGCGGCCAGCTCTAGGAAGAGTCCTGGTGGTTCCAAACTTCTTCCATTTACGGATGATGGAGGCCACTGTGCTCATTGGGACCTTCAATGCTGCAGAAATTTTTCTGTACCCTTCCCCAGATCTGTGCCTCGATACAATCCTGTCTCGGAGGTCTACAGACAATTCCTTGGACTTCATGGCTTGGTTTGTGCTCTGACATGCACTGTTAACTGTGGCACCTTATATAGACAGGTGTGTGCCTTTCCAAATCATGTCCAATCAACTGAATTTACCACAGGTGGACTCCAATCAAGTTGAAGAAACATCTCAAGGATGATCAGTGGAAACAGGATGCACCTGAGCTCAATTTTGAGTGTCATGACAAAGGCTGTGAATACTTATGTACATGTGATACATTTTTTTTTTTTTTCGTTTTTTTTTTTTTTTATAAGATTTCAAACGAACTTCTTTCACATTGTCATTATGGAGTATTGTTTGTAGAATTTTGAGGAAAATATTGAATTCAATCCATTTTGGAATAAGGCTGTAACATAACAAAATGTGGAAAAAGTGAAGCGCTGTGAATACTTTCCAGATGCACTGTATATACAGTTGAAGTCAGAAGTTTACATACACTTAGGTTGAAGTCAATAAAACTAATTTTTTAACCACTCCACAGATTTAAAAGTAGCAAACTATAGTTTTGGCAAGTCATTTAGGACAACTGCTTTGTGCATGACACAAGTAATTTTTCAAAACTTTGTTTCCAGGTGGACTGATCAAAAATCCTATGTTGTGTAGCACCAGCCAATCAGATTGGAACTGGTGATTTCAGCCAGCTCTTGCTATTTAAGTGTTCAATATGCATCAGATGATCAGTGAACAGTCTGCGGGCGTGCCGTCAAATGCTGCATGACACTAGGTCAAAACAGGCTAAGGGAACGCCTTTTAAGCGTCTGAGAAACCTTCTTAACCTGCAGGCATCCCTAGAGCGCTTCAGTCCTGAAAGAGTGAAAGACTTTCTGTGAGCAGTTTGAATTTTTCCTCCTTAATGCTCAAACATCACTGCTTTGCTGATACATTCTCCCATTAGATGCATGTCTAGCGGCAATTTAAAAGCAATTACCATCTGCCAAGAAGCCAGGGAGGTTGTAAACTTTGTGCATTTGTTTGTTTGGCAGACAGTGCTGTCTGCTGCTTCAAAGACATCCCATCATGACAAATAAAAGCCCCTCACTAACAGCTGCTTGATAGAGGAAAGGATTTCTCTTTGTGAGTGTTGGGGAAGGTTCTCATTAGTAAAGATTTATAGTGACAAGAACAGGTAGTGAACAAGGCACTTTCCAAATTAAAGGCTGAAACTCTTAAAAATCAAGGCTTTTTCTTTTTTGAATGGAGGTGCTTAATCTTCATGAAATGTTGATCATTAACCTCAGGAGTTTAAATTAAATATTATATCAACTTTTCTATTTTCTGATTTTGCAGCCCTGTTTCCCAAATTTGGGACATGTATAAAGACCTGATTTTCCAGCAATAAACATTAAACAGATAAAATAAGATGTATCATACCCTGCTGTAGAGAAGTTTTTCTCCTTACAGATCTCCATTATTCTGGGGGTTAACTTGTAGGAGGCACAGAGAGTCCTGTGCAGTCTTTATGGGATCTAAAAATTATTATTATTATTATTATTATTATTTAAATAAATGAAATAAAAAAAAAAAAAATAAAAAAAGAAGAAGACATGTTGATATGCAGTGGTGGCTCAGCGGTTATGGCTCTGGGTTACTGATCAGAAGGTCAGGGGTTCAAGCCCCAGCACTGCCAAGATACCACTGTTGGGCCCTTGAGCAAGGCTCTTGACCCTATCTGCTCCAGGGGCACCATATCATAGCTGACCCTGCACTCTGACCCCAACTTAGCTGGGATATGTGAAAAAAAAGAATTTCACTGTACAGTGGTGTGAAAAAGTGTTTGCCCCCTTCCTGATTTCTTATTTTTTTGCATGTTTGTCACACTTAAATGTTTCAGATCATCAAACAAGTTTAAATATTAGTCAAAGATAACACAAGTAAACACAAAATACAGTTTTTAAATGAAGGTTGTTATTATTAAGGGAAAACAAAATCCAAACCTACATGGCCCTGTGTGAAAAAGTGTTTGCCCCACCTGTTAAAACATCACTTAACTGTGGTTTATCACACCTGAGTTCAATTTCTCTAGCCACACCCAGGCCTGCTTACTGCCACACCTGTTCTCAATCAAGAAATCACTTAAATAGGATCTGCCTGACAAAGTGAAGTAGACCAAAAGATCTTCAAAAGCTAGACATCATGCCGAGATCCAAAGAAATTCAGGAACAAATGAGAAAGAAAGTAATTGAGATCTATCAGTCTGGAAAAGGTTATAAAGCCATTTCTAAAGCTTTGGGACTCCAGAGAACCACAGTGAGAGCCATTATCCACAAATGGCGAAAACATGGAACAGTGGTGAACCTTCCCAGGAGTGGCCGGCCGACCAAAATTACCCCAAGAGCGCAGCGACGACTCATCAAAGAGGTCACAAAAGACCCCACAACAACATCCAAAGAACTGCAGGCCTCACTTGCCTCATTTAAGGTCAGTGTTCATGACTCCACCATAAGAAAGAGACTGGGCAAAAATGGCCTGCATGGCAGAGTTCCAAGACAAAAACCACTGCTGAGCAAAAAGAACATTAAGGCTCGTCTCATTTTTGCCAGAAAACATCTTGATGATCCCCAAGACTTTTGGGAAAATACTCTGTGGACTGACGAGACAAAAGTTGAACTTTTTGGAAGGTGTGTGTCCCATTACATCTGGTGTAAATGTAACACCGCATTTCAGAAAAAGAACATCATACCAACAGTAAAATATGGTGGTGGTAGTGTGATGGTCTGGGGCTGTTTTGCTGCTTCAGGACCTGGAAGACTTGCTGTGATAAATGGAACCATGAATTCTGCTGTCTACCAAAAAATCCTGAAGGAGAATGTCCGGCCATCTGTTCGTGACCTCAAGCTGAAGCGAACTTGGGTTCTGCAGCAGGACAATGATCCAAAACACACCAGCAAGTCCACCTCTGAATGGCTGAAGAAAAACAAAATGAAGACTTTGGAGTGGCCTAGTCAAAGTCCTGACCTGAATCCTATTGAGATGCTGTGGCTTGACCTTAAAAAGGCAGTTCATGCTCGAAAACCCTCCAATGTGGCTGAATTACAACAATTCTGCAAAGATGAGTGGGCCAAAATTCCTCCACAGCGCTGTAAAAACTCATTGCAAGTTATCGCAAACGCTTGATTGCAGTTGTTGCTGCTAAGGGTGGCCCAACCAGTTATTAGGTTTAGGGGGCAATCACTTTTTCACACAGGGCCATGTAGGTTTGGATTTTGTTTTCCCTTAATAATAACAACCTTCATTTAAAAACTGCATTTTGTGTTTACTTGTGTTATCTGTGACTAATATTTAAACTTGTTTGATGATCTGAAACATTTAAGTGTGACAAACATGCAAAAAAATAAGAAATCAGGAAGGGGGCAAACACTTTTTCACACCACTGTATATGTGCAAATGTATAATGTGTGATAATTAAATAAAACTCTAAAAAAATATATATAAATTAATTATAATTATATGCAAAAAATGTGAAAATAATGTTTGCTTGTGTATTTAAATCTGCATGGATTTAGATAAAAAAAAAATGCTTGTGGGTTTAAACCAACAGTCTTAAAAACATGAAAGTAATTAAATTTATATGGAAATATAATAATAATAATAATAATAATAAATATTTGTATAATAATTTATACAAATATAAATACCGTTTTTAAACTATTATAATGAATGCCATAGTACCCTTGTGCAATATTCCAAGTTTCATGTAAAAAACAAAAAAGATATGTTGAATATTTTAATTTTCAACAATTTTGCCAAAATATAACTAATAGTGTGGTCTTTTTCAGGTCCAAAAAATAAAAGTGCAAATGAAAAGTCAAACCCTGTGCAACATTTCTTTAGAAAAATGTATTAAAAAAATCATTCATTTGTTGTATGATTCCAAATTCAATGTCAATAACTCACTTAAATGTGTACTGAGCATACACTATTAAAAACATAAACAAAACAGAGAATTAAATCATTCACAATTATTTAAATGAGAATTAATCGTCAGCCAGAATTTCATGATCTTGTCTATACAAATTCAGAATACTCTTGCCGATACCTAGTTGGTATTTTTGGTGAAACCTATGGCTACTGGCTACCATGAAACATTTTTAATAGGTGAGATACAGTTCAACATTTAATAAAATCACAAAAACAGATATAGAATTCCTTTAAAAATAAAAAGCCTATAGTCTTCGCTCTAAAATGCCCAGGCAGTTGATGGTTCACTTGTAATGGGAACAATAAGGCTCATTAGAATATCATAAAGGTCACAGAGTTAAACATCACAAAACAACCGTTCCCTCGTCCCTCCGTTCAGCAGCTACAAGACATTTATATTCACTCTGCAGATAATCAGGTCCGAGGGACAGGTCACGCAGCACAGCCTTTTTCCCCTTTTCAAGAAAGAAATCATGGACTGCAGGTGCTGTCAGTTTTCATAATCAAGATGAGAGAGCCAAAAAAGCTTGCCATCACTTTTAGTAACCGAGTTACTTTGAAATAATGTGCTTGTCAGAGGGTTGTTAAAAGACTTCGGAAGTGTTCTTAAGAGTCTTATCAGTGCTGTCACTCTCATCGGCCCTACAGAGGGTCCTGCGCACTTCTAAAAATGTCCTTCCAAACATTTGACCAGCTGCAGTCATGGGCGGACATTTTCAAGCCAGAACATTTGATCGACATTCAAAATAAAGAAGCTGATTGCAAAGATAAGTTATATTTAACCCTAGAACACATACAGTACTGTGCAAAAGTCTTAGGCACATAAGATGATTCACAAAAGCATTTGTCGTAAGATGGTTATTTATATCTTCAGCTTTAGTGTGTCAACAGGAAATATAAATGTTAGACTCCCAAACATTACTTTTGCAAATAGAAAAGATTACAATAGAAGAACAGGGAGCCCTGCAACAGATGTCATGGCCCGCACCACTACCCCTAGAATGTATATGTGCGTCCTGTATGACCCATATGTTTCCTATGGAATTAAATGCAATTAACACTGGTATTAATTTTGTAATACATTGATTGTATTAAGTTTTCATTAGTTATGATATTAAATATATGTTCACATTCATATTTATGTGAAGTATGCAAGTACAGAAAGTTGTCATTCAGCCAATGTTTATATCCAAAGTGCCTGACATTACACCCATTACAGGGACAGTAGAGCAACCTGAGGTTAGATGCATAGTTCACAACAAGGGCACAGTGGTAATAGTTCCTGGACCACTTCTTAGTGTATTTGACCCTGCAAATTATAATTTTTCAGTACGCATCACCAATCCTAACAACAAATATAGCTACATAGAGTAATATAGAAATATAATGTCATACGGCAATATAGAGTACATAATGTTGTCATTTTACAAGTTAATTTGTGTGTGTGTGTGTGTGTGTGTGTGTAAAATATACAGTAAATATATAGTCTACATATGCAGCGCTTCACAGTGCATTAGTGCTCTGCTCTATCATCTTAACACACAGCGCTCATGATTCTGTGGAGTTTGGAGTTATGAGCGGTCTGCTTCACACATTCACTTTACAGCACACAGCTCATGCAGACTAAGATTGCTTCCTTTCGCGGTTTAATAATCACACTAGGACATGTTGTGATTTTAATTTGATTGACTGTGCATTATTTTTTTCCTCAAACAGGTCAAATTTGTACCAGTACGTTTAACATCACTGTGACGAGGAGGAGGGCATGGCTTTTTTTCAACTTGTACCTGGAATGTAGGATTCAGATCTCTTTTTTGTTCAGTTTAGTTGTAAGATATCAACTCACTTTTCATTCACAGTTATTTTTTGGAACCCATTCAACTTAAATATTATTATCATTTGTAAACAAATAATAATATATTATAATAGTAATATATAGTAATATATCTCAATCGTGCACATTTAACTTTTAAACCCTCACGCTTTGACATTCTGAACTCTCCAAGAAGTCCTGTAAGTGTGTCTGCTTGTAGGCAAGTTCACAGTAGTTTAATTCGCTTCTTATTCAAATTCTGGTAAAATGCACCTCCAGTGCCATTCTAAATGCATATCATAAGTGAAACGAACTATTGAGCATCTACATCTGAGATGTCGTTCATGAGTAGTGCTCAAATATTGCACACTGCGTGAAGGCTAAAAATAGCTGCGCGTGTGCAAACAGAGCAGCGCCATTCACTGACGCGCTGGAGCTGCGTGTGCATTTTATATATTTACTTATTAAACAGCCTTTTGTGATTCACAGAGCTATCGCACGTCTTCAAGTGGCTTTGAATAAAATGCACGAGTCATATAAACTACTTTTATGGTTCTTTTATGTCATTTTTTGAGCTTGACAGTAACGAACATGACTAACACACAGCATCGGATTTGGATCGGGCTCGTCAGACCGATACCCGATCAGTCTAAAAGCTTCAGTATCGGAGTCGATATGGTGCATCCCTATTATGTTCAGTTCTTTTATGTCATTAAAGTTATGTTGACTGTCCTGCCTCCTCCTTGCCCATCCTTACCCGTAACAATCACTAATGGATATCATAACATTGTCTCAGTAGTCAAAGTGAGTCAAAGCGTTTTGGATGGTTTCCCTCATCATGTATAGGTAAGTGCCACTTTCACAACTGTCTGGAAAGCCGGTTTGTCCTCATTAATGTGAGAACGAGAAAGAATAAAAATGAAATATTACATGTTTTTAGGAGTGCCAACCCTTTTACATTTTTCATCATTATTTCTGGAATGTGCATTTGAATTCACAGAATTTAACAAAGTGTGTTGATAAATAATTATAAATAAACCGTTAGTTTTTCATATCGCTGTTTTCATGCTTATAACCAGTATGCTGCTGGTTTTAATCAGGTCAATAACTGGCCGATAAATATCAGCGGCCAATGCATTGGTGCATCCCAACATAAAATCGGTCTCATGAATCACCTAGGAGAAGTATTTAAAAGTTCAGAGACTGCAATATTCAAAAAAATCTAAAATAGCTGACTTCCTGTTGGGCAGATCTAATGACTATAATTATGACAGTTGTCCGGCTTTATGAGAACTATTTATGTACCAATTTCGGTGACTGCAGGTGAAAATGGGGGTGCTACAGAGGCCGTCTTACACACCCATTTTAAAAGGGTGCTACAGAGCCTCCCCCCACACGCCCATGCATGAACGTTTGCCCAGACCTAATGGCCAACAACTCTGATGTGTGTGCAAAACTTCATTACATTTTAAGCATGCCAAGTGCCTCAAAAACACCCACATATAGGAAGAAAGGAATAATAACAATTAATGTGTTGCCATGGCAACAGTATTTAAGATATCAAATATTCCTTTAAAATTTTACTTAGCAGTGTCTTGACATTATTCTAAATAATTTTGAATCAATTAATGTAAACACAAGAGGGCTATTTCAAAGTCTGTTAAAGAGCCATACTTCCTGCTGCCAGTTGGTGGCACTATGACTGTGACCCATAATAGCCACATCAATGTGATCAGCCCTCATTACCAAACATACAGCTGAATTTTCATCAAAATCATACAATGCACACAGAAGATATAAGGAACTTCCTGTTTCACATTTTTGCCCTTAATTTATTGCCTCGCCATGGCAACACCATTTGATATAGCAAAAATCTGTTTGCAATTTAGCATCTTCAATGTATTGGCATAATATTGCCTAAATTTGGTGACAATCACATGAATCCCCTAGGAGGAGTATTCAAAAGTTCAGGGCCTGCAATTTTCAAAAAATGCACATTCAATCCAAAATGGCCGCCTTCCTGTTGGGCGGAGCTAATGACTGTAATTTTGAAAGTTGTCTGGCTTGATAAGAACAATACATGAAGTTTGGTGACTGTAGAAGAAACTTTCAGTGATTGGACCCTAAATATTTTGAAGTGTGATGGTTTTTATTTTTATACAACGCAAGTCAATGGGGTCCAAAACATTCAAGCTCCAAAAAGGACATAAAGGACTTGAGTGGTTTAATCCATGTCTTATTAAGAAATACAATTGCTTTAGGTGAAAAACCGACTAAAATTTAAATCCTTACCACCTTGTTACCCCATTAACTTACATTTTATGAACAAAAACACACCACACATCCTTCTAAATATCTTTTTTTTATGTTTCGCAGAAGAAAGTCATATGAGTTTTGAGGCAACATGATAAAATCCTAGATGCATTTCTACTGATTCCATAGCCTGTGAGCTCGCTGTAAAGGTGGAATTATTAATCAATTATATTCAACATAAATGAGCACGACAGACTACTCAATGGCATGCTGGTAGCTGAACTGGGAATCCAGCAGGGCTCAACTCACAAAAGAGCCGAAATATGTGGACTAATACCAGCCGACATGGAGATGATCAATGTTTACATGTCGAAGACTCCTCATCATCTCCATTTGATATTGAACTGAAAGAGAGAGAGAGAGAGAGGGAAAGAGAGAGAGTGAGTGAGAGAGAGAGGCGTGTGAGTTTCTATTTTTACTCTATAAGGAATGACTGTAATGGGCACAGAAAGTTTGACATCTCCAGGGCCGTTCATTAAACAAAAGGTTCGCAGCTGGTGCCGCATGGGAGTGTGTAGGAGTGAAGTGCTGGGAAAAACTCGATGGTTTGGGGAGATTCAACTTGAGTGCCCTGAAAAAGTCCAGATGCTAGCGCACATTCATTTGACCAAATGGATAGTAAGAAGAACACTAAAAGGGGAATTTTGAATGGGATGTGATGGAATAGATGCATCTTCTCCATCCTACTATTATTTAAATATTTATATATATAATATATTTAAATAAATACCTACCAAATAAATGAAATACGAAAAAGTCAAGCATGTCAGTGTGCATTTGAATTTTAATGTTCTATCATAATATGTAAATGTGTGTTCTTTTGTTTAGAACTGCAAAAACTGAAGTGCAAAAATAATTTAGAAATGCAATATAACCTTTCTTCCCATGAATCGCCGTTATATTTATTAAATCTTTTTATTTTATTTAAAATTTGTCTGTTCAACACATCCAATCAATGTTCAAAGGAAATTATTACAACAATATAACTGACTTTGTACCTCTTAGTAAATTGATATTATTATATATAATATATTAATTATAAAGCACAATTCCTAAGCAAACAGTGATCTGATGACAAAATAAGGTGAATAAATAATAAAATATATCTATTGGCCTACAGTTTAAAATTTTACAAACAAAAACTTGTTAACCTTAAAAGCCCTACAGTTCGTTTAAATACCTATGTAACTTGAAGGATTATTATTAATATTAATAACGTAATAAATCTTTTAATATATGTCACTATTTATTAATCATTGGTGTCTTTTATCATATTGTTGCTGCCGACGCCATTTTATAATCCTGCTTCATATTGTGCCTAAAATTAGTGGAAAAAATATTTTCATTCAAAAGGCAGGTTTTGGGTTCAACAAAAGTTCAAAATGTGCAATTTCAGCACTAACAGTATCAAACGTAACATCAAAAATACTGACATTTCAAACAGGTTTCACAAACACTTCCCTGTTTACCTTTGGTTGGCCAAACAGATAGTCCCGCCCCAACCTCACGCCATTGGTTGAGCTAGAAGTTGACATGTCTGCCTGCTCAAACAAACATCACAGTGTTTACACTCTTCGGCTAAACTAACCTATCAATGGCTTCCTTGCAGTTGTCTCTACAATACATATTGAGCTGGGATATGAGAAATAATTTTAACATTGGAAAAAATTAAATCACTTTTAATATTTAGGGAAAAGGGTTTGTTTAAATCCCTAACTTAAACTATGAGCAATAATAATAGTGACACTTGCCTTAGCAAACACAATGAATGATAAACCACAGCAAACCTCCTCTGGAGTAAATAGGATTCTACGTCCTACTCTGTTAAGTCTCAATACAAATTTGATTTCCACTTCCTGTATAAAATTCAGGCCTTGGCATGTTTACTCGAGTGATCTGGCACAGTCAGACAGGTAAAGAGAGAGGAAAGGGGCAGCAGATTATGAGGTGAGATGTTAGCGCGTCAGAATGCAGAGAGCAGAGGGGGACAGCAGTGAACTTTAATGACGATTCACACTGGGACAGCTCATTTTCCCCGAGTGGAGTGGTAGCGTCACATCTACAGGTGAGGGGAGAACGAGATAAATCAGCGTGAACAAACGAAGTCAAGACTCCACACCTCAACTCGACTCCTCTCGCAGAGAACTCCAACACACCTGCTTATAAATAAACCCTACTGGGAGACCGCCACATATCGACTTGGAACAGTTAAAGGGATCCTTCACTCAAAAATAAAAATTCTGTCATTATTTATTCACCTGCATTACATTCCAAATCAGTATGACTTTTTCTTTCGTGAAACACAAAAGGTGAATTTTTTGTAGAAAATCCTGGCTGCCTTTTTCTATAGAGTGAAAGTGAATGAGGACAGTCAAGCTCCAAAAAATGACAAAAAAGCACAATAGAAGTAGTCCCTATGGCTCGAGCACCACATTCATGCCCCCTACCATCATATGATAGCTTTATGTGAGGAACAAAGCGAAATGTATGTCTTTATTCACTGATAATCAACCAGGGCAGTGGTGGCTCAGCGGTTAAGACTCTGGGTTACTGACCAGGGGCGCCATATCATGGCTGACCCTGCGCTCTGAACGGTGATTCATTCACAAATCGAACATTGCTACTTATCATGATCACGTCTATATATATATATATATATATATATATATATATATATATATATATACTGTATATACAGCTCTGAAGAAATTAAGAGACCACTTCAAAATTATTAGTTTCTCTGGATTTCCTATTCATAGGTATGTACTTGAGTAAAATGAACATTTTTGTTTTATTCTTTAAAGTTCTGACAAGATTTCTCCCAAATTCCAAATAAAAATATTGTCATTTAGACTTTAGAGCATTTATTTGCAGAAAATGACAACTGGTCAAAATAACAAAAAAGATGCAGTGTTTTCAGACCTCGAATAATGCAAAGAAAACAAGTTCATATTAATTTTTAAACAACACAATACTAATGTTTTAACTTAAGAAGAGTTCAGAAATCAATATTTGGTGAAATAACCCTGATTTTCAATCACAGTTTTCATGCGTCTTGGCATGCTTACTACCAGTCTTTCACATTGATGTTGGGAGACTTTATGCCACTCCTGGCTCAAAAATTCAAGCATCCATCTTCCTCTTGATCACATTCCAGGGGTTTTCAATTGGGTTCAGGTCTGGAGATTGGGCTGGCCATCACAGGGTTTTGATCCAGTGGTTCTCCATCCACACCTTGATTGACCTGGCTGTGTGGCATGGAACATTGTCCTGCTGAAAAAAAAAACAATCCTCAGAGTTGGGGAACATTGTCAGAGCAGAAGGAAGCAAATTTTCTTCTAGGATAACCTTGTATGTGGCTTGATTCATGCGTCCTTCACAAAGACGAATCTGCCCGATTCCAGCCATGCTGAAGCACCCTCAGATCATCACTGATCCTTCACCAAATTGCACAGTGGGTGTGAGACACTGTGGCTTAAAGGCCACTCCAGGTCTCCATGTAACCTTTAGACGACCAGGTGGAGGATCGGTGATGATCAAGCCATGTACAAGGTTATCCTGGAAGAAAACTACAATCACATTATCTAGGTCTGTTAGTCCAACTTTGCAAAAATCAGACTGTTTACATGACATTTTAATTACTGTTTCAGTCTGACTGAATTTATTTTTTTAAAAGTGCATGTAAACATACTGAGTAACTGTCCTGAAAGAAAGTTGCTGCTTTGCGTTGTGTTATGAATTTCCGTTAAGGACATGCAAGAGTAATTGAGTACTCGTTCTGCACCAGTTACTTGACTAAAATACACTACTTCAATATCGCAAATTGATTTTCCTTTGCACATTTTCCTGCGCTGAATTATACTGTACTTTGCAACTGAATCTCTTTACCAGATATCGCAGTTACAGTCAAGTCCACTGGGGGTGCTGTGGATAAGTGTCGTAGAGGTTTTGGATGAGAGAAGGAGAAATCATGGTGTCTGTGCTCAATTGTAAAGCCAAGTATGGCATTACTTTTATTATTTTGATTCTCATTAAATTGTACTCTATTTGTATTAGTAGAGTCATGAAAATCAACAGACGAATATCTACTTTTATGAGGGCAATAAATGAAGCGGTACAAGAAACTGAAGCTTATCAGATCAGTATGTGTGTATGTGTGTTTAATCTCTGATCACCGGCAAATAGAAAAAAAATGTCATAGCCTTTACGTAGACTCAATAGTTTATATACGTGCGTTAAACTAATACCATCAATATTGGTTTCTTTGAACAGTGTAATTCAGCACTGCTCACAGCAGGCAAATGCTGAAAAATTAATTTTCAATATTCGAGATGTGTTTTTAATACTCGAGTAGCTGGTGCAGAACGATTACTCGTGCACATCCCTAGTACAGACCAGATCTATATGATTTAGCAAGACACTCCAACAGGTGTATTCGATGTCGTCTTGACCAGCACTCTGTCATGCAATGTCATAACCAACAACAAGTGTCTGCAAATCAGACAACAAGAGAAATAAACCCTCCACAGACATAATATTTCACCAGACAAACAAAATCTCCACAAATATCAAGGGGATTAGGCCTCTATCAGAACTTGTGTGTGACAAAGGGCAAACACAACTCTAAAATTGGTCTTGGCTTAGTAAAAACAAATCAGATTAGACTCCTTTGACCTTAATATTTCCCTCAGGAGATGGACATGTTTGATGTGTACCTACTTCGGCAATCAATCTCATGTGGGAAAACATATGTGCCAAAATGTTCAAACCCAAACAAACCCTGATTTGCAATCACAATAAAGCAAAAAATAGACTTCCCTTCAAAGTTAATGTGAAAAGTACTTTGCAACCCATTTTACTGCCATAATCGGACGTATTTCTGAGTAAAACACGCTACTCATCGAGAAAAAACATTTAGGACGCAACTTAATTTCATCCATTAAGAATTGACTAAATTGTAAAAAGTGGACATTACAAACCAAAAGGCAGTTGAGTGATTCTCACAAAACCTGTCAAGAAAATGTCCTGATCCTATTTTACTCTAAAACCTAGTCCTGTCATGATAACTACTTTTGTTGGATGATATATTTTCCTAGAAATAATTGCGATAAACCATATTATTGTCATTTTAAGACCATTTTATGCCACTGATATAATTATAATATAATAGCATAATAATGCAAGTACACCCATTCAAAGAGCAATGGACTTTTAATTCTTAAGAATATTCAGACATTGGGATTGGAATGTCAAAAAAAAAAAAAAAAAAAAAAAATTATATCCTAAATAAATAAAACATAAATAATATAAAACCACACAACCAGGGGCCTGGGTAGCTCAGCGTGTATTGACGCTGACTACCACCCCTGGAGTTGCGAGTTCAAATCCAGGGTGTGCTGAGTGACTCCAGCCAGGTCTTCTAAGCAACCAAATTGGCCCGGTTGCTAGGGAGGGTAGAGTCACATGGGGTAACCTCCTCGTGGTTGCGATTAAGTGGTTCTCGTTCTCAATGGGGCGCGTGGTAAGTTGTGCGTGGACTGTGGAGAGTAGCATGAGCCTCCACGTGCTGGGAGTCTCCGCGGTGTCATGCACAGCAAGCCACCTGATAAGATGTGTGGATTGATGGTCTCAGAAGCAGAGGCAACTGAGAATTGTCCTCCGCCACCTGGATTGAGGTGAGCAACCGCACCACCATGAGGAAGTAGTGGGCATTCCAAAATTGAGGAGAAAAGGGGATAAAAAAACAAACAAAAAAAAACCCCACACACACAACCAAAACAATAAATAAAATGGACTCTCGGGCTCCATTAACAAAAATTGCACTAAATATTAAACATTTGGCACAGGGGTATAGAGAGTCATTCATTCCTTAACAGGCAATATACTGCCAATCCAGTTTCTCAATGGTTAGGACCTTTGTTAACAAAAAGTGCAAAGTAACAACATATTAGCTATAAGTTAGATATAAGTAACAAGTAGAACAGGATGGGATGGTTATGTTTTAGATGAGCTTTTAGGTTAGTTGTATTGCCACTTTTCGTTGTGTAGCATCTGGACCAATCAGACACACAATTATTCATTATTTAATGAATAATCCAACAGACGTCACAAGACCGTAACAAGCAAAGGTCCAAGTAGGCCCAAGCAGACTCCGAGATGTCTGCTCTCCCACTGATCATTATCAGCTTTTACTCCCCCTTGCTGACACTGGTCCAGCAACTAGTAGACCTCAGAGACATTCCAGGTGGGGGAAGGTAGCCACATGCAAAAGCAAGGAATGTGGGGAGAATAACTCACTCCATTCCCCCACAGGAAAGACACATAAAGCCCATAAAACAGACTTTTCTTCATTAATTTATAGACAAACTGTTCTTCTTTAAATGAACATGTATATCCCCAAGACACTGTGTGTATGATTATTACTGTCTCGTATAGTGTCTTTTGTACTGTATACCGTTTTATGCATGCTTTATGACAGAACCACTAGATAATGTAAAATTATTGGTATCATGTTTCCTGTCAAATTAATCCTTGTGTTATGCCCTGCACATTGGTGTATATCACCTCCTTATAGCATGCATTGTATGCTTGTTATATTAATCAGAGCATAAAGGGGCACAAACTGCCAGCTTACTCCAATCATGCAAATGAGTCAGCTTCCAAACAAAGGAACTTTTCTTGCTGGAAAAATCGCACCTTTCTCATTGGTCAAGCCAAACTTGAGAGGAGTGACCTCCCTCAGAAGTTAAAGGTCACTGTCGGAGTGACCTCCCTCGCTCTTCCTTCTTCTCCTGGTTGCTGTTCGTGTGGGACCGGAAACACCCAGTCCGAACGTGAGGTCGCGGGCCGGCAGGCCTCAACACATCAAGCCATGTGTAACTTCCTCGCCCATAACAGAGTCAAACTAACTCCGCAAGTTCATCATCATTTCTTCATTCAACGCGAAAGAAATTGATTGCAACTTCAACACCATCGACTCAAGGAACCATCAAGTCTTTCTCCTGAGACTGCATCCAGGCACTCTCTCAACAGCCAAGGCATTGCAAGTATCATACAATTAACTAACTAAACAGAGGTTTAGTATAAGCTGTGAACCCCTTTGTTAACAAAGGTGCTTTGAAGTAAGAAACTGATGGTTCTTTCAGATGGTTAAATGACTCTTTTCATAGCTTCATTCCCCTGTTCTGTTCCGGTTTCATTCACATTCATATTTCCCTTTTGAGCTAATTTGCTACAGTTGCCACTGTATTTAAACAAAGTCTACATACCGGCTCGTTCACGTTAATGGGCTCTCCTCTCTCATTCGGCTTAAAGCCAAAATGTTCCCACACCGGAGCTGTGGAATGCAGCTTTGAAACCAAGTCCACTTATTCTTCCAAATTTCTGGCTGGAATTATGCAGTCATCGGGAAAAACGCCTATTAAAACACCTATTAACCTGAGTAATGTGTCTTCACCTGTCGCTGTCCGCTCTGTGTGTATGGAGGAGCTGCCTGAGTCCCGCCTCCGACACAGAGAGCAGACAAGTGGACAGAAGCAGCGCGACTGGCTAAAATGTTGGTGACATTCATTCTTATGTAAACAAACACACATGTAAACACAATGGACAATATCGAGGTCAGCAAAAATGATCGAGGTCAGGTCCATATATCGTACGATAAGTCGATAACATAATAATCTTGACAGGCCTACTAAAACTGTAAGAAAAAAGAGAAATTATATTTTGGATATAGAAAATGAAGCATATTTTTAGGGCCATTAAGTCTTTTTTCCATTGTGACATTATTTTAATGACAGTTATGCATCTTTTTTATTTTTAAAATAGCAAACAGGCTTTACTTACATCACATACTCAAACGTATTTGCTAGTTGGTTGCAGGCAGGGGTGTAAAGTAATGAATTACAAATACTTGTCACTGTAACCGAGTAGTTTTGTACTTTGAGTAGTTTAAAAATTGTATACTTTTACTTAAGTACATTTTAAGGGCTGTAACTGCACTTACACTCCGTTATTTTCCCTCCATCTGTGTTCGCTACACCCCTGTCCTGATTTTATTTTTATCTATCAACACGATTGGCTATGGAGAGTCTCATGACTTCCATCAAATAAAATCGCGGTGGAGTTTCTGGTGCCTCCCTCGGGTAAGATGGTGTTTCCCTAGGGAGTTGGTGCCCAATGCAGACTGCGTAATATGCAATACTGGGTCAAATGCACTTCATAATTCTGACAAACTGCCCTTAACATTCAGTTATGTCTAAAGTGAACGTAAACAGTGGGACAAAATGCAAATTTGTATCAAAATGTCGAACTTGAAGTGTGAATGTAAGCTAATAGACCTGCTGCTGTCTAGTATGTCATTAATCAAACAACAATAACAAGAAAATGAGAAAACCACTCACTGCTCTTGGCTGGATAACTTAAGTAGCTTTTAATGTATTAATGTATTACAATAAACCAGCGACATTTTTAATAATAATATGTAATAATATTGTACATTTTTTAATGATACCAATCCCTGATGTAAAGAGTGTGTTAATTTGAAAAATAAATTACCAGGGAAGTAGAGATGATAAAATAATTTATAATTATGCTCAGCCTTTTTCAAGTTTTTCTAATGCCTGATATAAAAGTAAAAACTTTTATAGAGCAATACTTAAGGCAGAATATTCCCATCGTCACAAATACACTTCAGAAAATTGTGCATCATGCATCAGAATGAGAACACAATTAATTCTGGGCTTAAAAGATACAAGAACTAAATCTATGCAGAACATTATATTTCAAAAGGAATACAATGTGGCCCCCCATGTACTACTTAAAGCCCAATGTAGCTCCTGTACCAAAAAACTTTGCCCACCCCTGCACTATACCCCCTCTATTGTGCAGTATGTGACATGCCAAGTGACAGTTGCTTGCCCACACTGAAACATATGAAAATGCTTAAATCCCCATACTGCTTTAAGTAAGGGGACAAGTTTATTGGGCCGTTTCCCATCGCCAAGGTCATTAGGCTGGTGGTGGTCCGTCTCAAATTACCACCATACCTCAAACGCATCCACCCCGTTTTTCACGTCTCTAAAATAAAACCAGTTTTTTGTTCCGATGAGTTTGTAGGTTTATTCTGTGTGTTTTGTTATTTTCTCTCCCTCAAGTTTTGCAGGCGAAGCAGGCATGCATGATCAGTGTTTCCATGGGAACATTGATTGTTCCCAGGGGAACACTGATCATGGCACTAATTAGCATGCTAGCAACACCTGGTTCTCCTCTAATTCACTCTCTACTTAAACCCTTCGTGTTCTCAGTATCTTTGCTAGATCATTGTCTGATGTGAAGTAATTTACCTCACTCTGTCTGCCTAGTTGGTCCTGTCTCGTGTATCTGTTTGGTTGCCCATCTCTGCCCATGTGTCGGGAGTGTGGTTACCTTCCAGCTTGCTGTACGATTGTTCTCTGCGCTCACAAATCTTCAATGGAGGATTCCTCGTCTCTGCCTGCATTTCGGGAATGTGATTACCTTCAAATCTGCTGGGCAATATTCTACGTTTCTACGGAGGATTCCTACAGATCTGGTCCTGACTTCCACAACGCACACACACAAAACCTCTTCGGAGCGCACATGTTTATAATCTGACTGGAACAAATTGGATGCACCTCTATCCCAGAAAAAAACTAAAACTCAACGAATATGCACAAATTCACAAGTGGAATGGAACGCAGTTTACATCCTTGACTTTGGAACACTGTTCTGACCATTCAAACAGCTAATGTGATTGTTTTTTATTTAACCTCTAGAGGGCGCTGTTATACTGTAGATAAAAGGAATTCAGACTGTTGAACCCTCCAGCGCCAGCCATGGAGAAATGAAACCAAAAATAACTATCGTAAACTATCGGAGTTGATTTTTTCAGACAGCCGAGAGATAAAAAATTTAACTATAGGCCCCGATTAATCAGTAAATCCGATATATCGTCGACCTCTACACTGTATGTATTTGTAACGTAATATTATGTGTTTATTTGACCACTATTTGTCCACTTCTCTTTTAACCGTCATGTACAGCTTTTGAGAACATCACCATGCACATCTCCAGTTGTACGGGTAAAGTTGAACCTTAATCAGCGCTGACGAGCCAGATGCTTTCATTTCTGGGGTGTGTATGTTTAATGCATGTATGAGCTGTGTGATATTTCAAAGATAATGTTAATATATGGATGTGTGTGAGTGGTGTGTAATCTGTAGGGTGGTGGTGGTGAGGTTGATGTCACACTTGTCCTGTGTGAAGAGCTACTGTAGCGTGCAGCACTGCAGCGATAGGCAGAGTTCATTAAAATACAGACAGTCAGAAACAAAAACATGCATACACTCACTCTGGCTGTGTTCCTGTGTGATAACTGGCACAGCCCCTCATCTGAATTAGCCAGACTTTGTAGTCATATACACACACAGTCTTATAGATATGCACACACTTTGACAAAACGACACACTCTCGCACATGCACTTTTAGAAACATAGAGACAGTCATTTACTGTATTTTAACGAGGAATTAAATAGGCCAATATCCAACACTTTAAACGAAATAAAGCAAATGCCATTGATCATCACAGGCTGAACATACAGTGTGTCCATGAACATGTAAGCACTGCCCCTCCAGTCTTATACAAAACTTTAACCTGAAAGCATGTACTCGCTTTCCAGTGTGTTGTATGCTACAGTGGAGCTTCAGTGGGTGTTGTGGCCATGGCCAACTAGCACACAAGGCTTTGGAATATACAGTGATAACATTTAGTGATATTATTTAGGGACAATTAGATAAATGTAAATAGAAAAATAAAAATCAATATTTGATGGACAATTTCAGGCCATTTCCCGAAATTCTGAGTTTAACTAATTTCTGGAGATTACACCTAACACCTAACAATTTTTCGTTCCAGGGAACATTCTGGGAACATTATGAAAATATATGGCTATAAAGATATAACCATTACAACACGTTCTTTATAGGTTGTAACAAAAACACCACACTGTAATATCTGGGAATGTTTGTTAATGGCTATTAAAAATTAAACCTAAATCAACATTTCTATAATGTTAGGAACTGGTTCCCAATATCACTAAATGGAAACCATGCACTAATGTAAAAAGCAAGCTCTGCCACTGGCTATTTATCATGTTATGGGGAACACCTTTAAACAGCCAGATACCATGAAATTTAAAGCTGAAGTATGTAACTTTCTCTGTGTTAAAATACTTTCTCCTATCCCAGCTTAATATGCAGAGACAACTTTTAAACCGAACCCGAGTTCGTTTCAGAGATGTATTGAATGTGCAATAATGTGATGAATGTTTGTCTGTCGCAAGCCCGCGGATGCATGGAAGAACGTGAGCTGCTCTCTAGATGGAATTGTTTTTTGGAGACAAAAATGCCTTATACCATAATATTTGCGATCGGCAGCCTGCAAAGACGCGGATTATACTGTACGTCCTCAAAAGCGGTTTACTTACACGATTTGGTACGATCGTGTTTTTAATCTATGAACCGTACAAGAGTTCACATGAGCAGTACACCTTTTCAAGCGAACTCGAATGGCATTAAAGTTCAGTTCATTTGGATGATGTGAACGCTGTTTTCCGAACTCGGGTTTGGTCCAAGCAATCAAACCAAGTGTGAAAGCACCCTTAGTGTCATAAAAGCAAAAGCGAGATGAAAAATGCAATTGCTGAAGCAACCACATCATTTTGTGGTGCCTCTATGACACTTTCGGCAAAAATGTACTAATTTTGTACTCATTTTTGCCCTTGCACTATAGACCCAGCTTAAAAGTGTAATAAAAGTGTAAGACCTCTTTTCCATCTCTCTTACATGCTCCACTAGTGCTCTCAGCACTCAATGACAAGTGATGATATTCCCCAGAGAAGGGCACTTTTTCTAATCATGCAAAACATTGTGCTGGCGGTGCTTTCATTTTTGCTATTCCACGCCCATTTTAGTCATATTTTTTTGCTGACAGGTGACTGGCAGCTTACGTATCCACAGTTAAGTCCCTGAGCTGTGTGTGTGGAATGAATTCCACATTACCGTTTGCAGTTGGCAAATTCATGCATGTCTACAAGGCCTAACAAGTAAATTTATCATTGCTAGCTTCTGACAGGCAACACTGAATATGAATGAGACACTCAGATGCAATTTGTTCTGAAACTCTTGCTTGGTTTCCTCGAAGTGAATGCACGAGGTGGCGACATTTTAAAGAACTAAATTGAAGCCAAACAAGCGATTCAAATGTTCTGTCCTCAAAATAAACACACACACACTCAAACTCTTTCATCCCTGCTTTCAGAGGAAAGAAAATTCTGTCAATAAAGTAAACAATCCCTACAGCCCTGTAAAATCTGATAGGTACTGTGAGGCAATACATTCAGCACAAGGTGCAATTTGTATTCCCATGGAAGCTTCACAATGACACTTCCTTGATATGAAACCCTGTAAAAATAGCCATACTAAATGAGGTGAGGACAAGAGGCCAGTTTTATGGAATTTTTACAATACTCTCCAGTGTAAAAGGAAATAAATGAAACACTGAATATGCATTGCAACAATGAATACATTGTTTATAAATACAGTGGCCCTAAAAGTTAATTGGACATTTAAACCGACAATCAAAAATGCACAAATATCTTCGCATAAAATAACAAAATGATCAAACTAAGTGGAATTTATTTTAAAGACCCCCAAAATAGAATTTTGTGGCTTTTAATCTATGTGTGCTAGCTTAAAAGTCATCCATATGCTATTGTCAAAAATGAAAATTCTCGTATTATTTAGTCACCCTCATGATATCCCTGGTGTGTATGACTTTCTTTCTTCTGCTAAACACATTTGAAGAAAAACAGAAAAATATCTCAGCTCAGTAGTTCCTTAAAATGCAAGTGGATGGTGATCAGACCTTTGAAGCTCCAAAAAATCAGTCAGCATAAACGTCATCCATACTACTCAAGTGGTAGAATTAATGTCTTCTAAGATAAATGATACATTTTAATTACTTTTTAACTATAACTCATCGCTTCCAGTCACGAGCTGTATACACATTTACGAGAATGCTGAGTTCACGTGGTCTCTCGTGTGACGAATTCGCGTTGGCATGTCACGTAATCTCATGTTCCTCTCTCGGTTTAGACATCCTGGATAAGCACGCATATGCACCATTGTGAGTAAACAAACAGATACAAATACAGACCTAAAACAAAACCAATGAAGCTCCTGTACAGTGTTCCTCCTACTCACCTGTAAACAGTGTTGCTCTTCCATGTGTGTCGTACATGTATCAGTTCTCACGTGAACTTGCCAACATGACTGTGTTATGCGTGCATACTGCTGCTGATCGGAAGAGATGGTTTATAGTTTAAAAGTACATAAATCTATATCTTTTTTACACTAAAATCAATTGTATCGCTTTATAAGACATTCATTTAACTGCTGGAGTCGTATCGATGACGTTTATGCTGACTGTCTGTCCTTTTTGGAGCTTCAAAAGTCGGATCACCATCCACTTGCGCTTTAAGGACCTAGTGAGCTAAGATATTCTTCTTCAAATGTGGGTTAGGGTTAGGGTCATACAAACCTGGAATATCAAGAGGGTAAGTAAATTAGTGAATTTAAATTTTTTGGGTGAACTAACCCTTTAATACCAGTCACAGTTTGACCACTTCTTTTTATGCTGTCAACACTGCAAAACTAATGTAGAAAACACTCCAGATCGAGGGCGCTCCCTCAAAACTCTCCCTTTGAGCAGTCTAAATGCCTTTTGAACGTGGCTATTTCACAACGATTATTCTTTCCCTTGATCTTCAACAAGCTGAAGTCTCATTTAGCTGGGTGAATGCACAAAGCAAGGATTGCAGACTGTTGCATGCCATTGTTGCTCTAGCTAAAACAGTCCTCATTGCAAGTGTATAATATAAAGACTTCTGTGTGTGACAAGCACTTGAGTAGCATCCTGTGATTTGTCTGATGTGTTCTCAGAACACGGACAGAATCGTGGAATGCTACATTCTTAAAAATAACTTGGGTTAAAAAAAAAAAGATGCATGTAAAAGAGGCCATCTGAGATGACTAAAGGGCTGTTCAGGCCGAACGCATTCTTACACTAAAAAGACAGCGCAACGAACAGAGCAGAATGAAGGTGTCTTGAGACACATTTTTGCTAAAACATGCTATCAATGCATAACAACATGCTAGCAATGCCTAGGGACAAGCTAGCAACACCCAGCTACTTGCTAAAACAAGCTAGCTTTCAATCTTTCAAACTCTTTCTTTCTGTCTGTCTGACTGACCTGTAAAACCTTCAAATTATTAAAACTACTTTAAACGTACAGGCCAAGCTTTTCAAGCCAACATCAAAGTTTGTCTACAAACTTTATGTAGTTTAACTCTGTTGTACTACCTTTAGAAAGAAACATTAATATCCTGATACACTGGGTTCCGCTGACAAACCCTGAGTGTAAAACACAAGCTGAGTGGCGGGCAAAGACGTCATTACCTGGACGCACAGCGACATTTGATTTGTCAGTGACTGTGCCGGAAAATTTCTTCCCCTGACGAAATCCACCATTAGCCCTTCTATGTAGACTGACACAGGAAATAAGAGCTTGTGTCAGGCAGCAGAATAATTTATTGCCTTTCAAAGGGCCTGATTTCTTAGTGTCAGGGCAACCATGAATTCCCTTCAGCAAACAGGCCCGTCAAATATAAGAGCAATAACTGGTGTCTGGAATTGCACTCTTTTACATTCACCAAGTTCTCAGGTGACAGACAGCTCAGCCACACATTGTAATTCATAAAAGTTTTGTCTTGAAAATCGATTGCTTATTATTGGCCAGGACTGATAGACTGAACCTTAGGCTAGAATACATACAGTATAGCTCCAACGCAATTTTTATTCAACTACATTTTCCACACGTCAAACTAAAATAAAAATGTATTTATTTACTCAGCCTCATGACATGGCAAAACGGTTTGTCTGACTTTTTTTTTTTTTTTTTTGTAGAACACAAAAGATTATATGGAAGAATCAAGAATTTCTCAAGACCATCTGTTCCATGTAATGAAAGTGAATGGACACTGGAGGTGTCAAGATCTAAAATGACAAATAAATAAATAAATAAATACAAAAATACAAAAAAGAAAGAAAATAACCAAAGTAGCTCATATCACTTCGAAGTATTCTGAAGACAAAAGATAACTTTTGCAAAACTTAAATCAGTATTTACTGATCATCTTCCCCTTAAATAACTGGATTGAGTTAGTGATTTCTAGAAACTGATCCATCTGACTGGTGAAAGTTTTGTGAACTAGATAAATTATTTCACACAAAAGAGTGATTCATTTACAGGTGCATCTCAATAAATTAGAATGTCGTGCAAAAGTTCATTTATTTCAGTAATTCAACTCAAATTGTGAAACTCGTGTATTAAATAAATTCAATGCACACAGACTGAAGTAGTTTAAGTCTTTGGTTCTTTTAATTGTGATGATTTTGGCTCACATTTAACAAAAACCCACCAATTCACTATCTCAAAAAATTAGAATACATCATAAGACCAATAAAAAAAAACATTTTTAGTGAATTGTTGGCCTTCTGGAAAGTACGTTCATTTACTGTATATGTACTCAATACTTGGTAGGGGCTCCTTTTGCTTTAATTACTGCCTCAATTCGGCGTGACATGGAGGTGATCAGTTTGTGGCACTGCTGAGGTGGTATGGAAGCCCAGGTTTCTTTGACAGTGGCCTTCAGCTCATCTGCATTTTTTGGTCTCTTGTTTCTCATTTTCCTCTTGACAATACCCCATAGATTCTCTATGGGATTCAGGTCTGGTGAGTTTGCTGGCCTGGCAAGCACACCAACACCATGGTCATTTAACCAACTTTTGGTGCTTTTGGCAGTGTGGCCAGGTACCAAATCCTGCTGGAAAATGAAATCAGCATCTTTCAGCAGAAGGAAGCATGAAGTGCTCCAAAATTTCTTGGTAAACGGGTGCAGTGACTTTGGTTTTCAAAAAACACAATGGACCAACACCAGCAGATGACATTGCACCCCAAATCATCACAGACTGTGGAAACTTAACACTGGACTTCAAGCAACTTCGGCTATGAGCTTCTCCACCCTTCCTCCAGACTCTAGGACCTTGGTTTCCAAATGAAATACAAAACTTGCTCTCATCTGAAAAGAGGACTTTGGACCACTGGGCAACAGTCCAGTTCTTCTTCTCCTTAGCCCAGGTAAGACGCCTCTGACGTTGTCTGTGGTTCAGGAGTGGCTTAACAAGAAGAATACGACAACTGTAGCCAAATTCCTTGACACGTCTGTGTGTGGTGGCTCTTGATGCCTTGACCCCAGCCTCAGTCCATTCCTTGTGAAGTTCACCCAAATTCTTGAATCGATTTTGCTTGACAATCATAAGGCTGCGGTTCTCTCGGTTGGTTGTGCATCTTTTTCTTCCACACTTTTTCCTTCCACTCAACTTTCTGTTAACATACTTGGATACAGCACTCTGTGAACAGCCAGCTTCTTTGGCAATGAATGTTTGTGGCTTACCCTCCTTGTGAAGGGTGTCAATGATTGTCTTCTGGACAACTGTCAGATCAGCAGTCTTCCCCATGATTGTGTAGCCTAGTGAACCAAACTGAGAGACTATTTTGAAGGCTCAGGAAACCTTTGCAGGTGTTTTGAGTTGATTAGCTGATTGGCATGCCACCATATTCTAATTTTTTGAGATAGTGAATTGGTGGGTTTTTGTTAAATGTGAGCCAAAATCATCACAATTAAAAGAAGCAAAGACTTAAACTACTTCAGTCTGTGTGCATTGAATTTATTTAATACACAAGTTTCACAATTTGAGTTGAATTACTGAAATAAATGAACTTTTCCACGACATTCTAATTTATTGAGATGCACCTGTATGAATCGGACACTGCTACTTGTCTTATGATTGTGCAAAAAAAGAGCTAGGGTTGACATCAAGATTTTCAGTAATAACTTACATTTCAGTCTGTTCCACACACAAAGCTATCGTATGAATTTAAAAGATTTTTAATGGGTCTATATTTGTTTCATAAATTCCTTTCAGCCAACGAAATATTTTAGTAACTTAGAATATATTTGATACTTAATCTTAAATCTTAAATATGAAAATTTCAATAATAGAATTTTTCTGACTTCAAGGAATATTCAGAGCTCAGAACAAGTTAAGCTTGTCCCTCCCTTTTCTTTAAAAAAAAAAAAAAAAGAAGAAAAAATCGAGGTTACAGTGAGGATCTTACAATGGAAGTGAATTTTTTAAGGGTTTAAATTTTTTTTTTTTAGGGTTTAAAGGTAGAAATGTAAGTGCTTTTATAAAATTATAAGCTTCAAATGTATTCTTCTGTTAAAACTTGTGTATTATTTGAGCTGTAAAATTGTTTAAATCAGGGGTTTTGCTGTCGTTTTAGGATATATGGCTTTACGTCATCATGGCAACAAAGTTGCAATATTGGATAACTTTACAAAGAATAAAATCATGTCAGCATTCATATTGTTTACATCTTGTGGCTATACCTTTGAAACAGGAGTATTTAAAAAAAAAAAAAAAATCAAAGAAGGGACAAGTTGAAAATAGTAGTTATGGTAATAAATGTCACAAATGCCATCAATTGAGCTTAACTTGTATTGATCCTGGAATATTCGTTTAAGATTTTATTAATTTTTATGATGTTTTCAGGACTGAAATCACAATTTAAAAAATGGATGCCAGAATACTGGAAGATATTCAGTCTATAATGACCTGAATTTGGGTCTTTCTCAGATAATGCAAAGGTGTGACTTTAGAGGACTTGAAATATATTGCATAAGTCATATGGACTAATTTTATGATAATTTTATTTTTATTATTTTTTTTTTTTTTTTTTTTTTTAAGCTTGACAGTCTCAGTTCTCATTCACTTTCATTATATGTAAAAGAGCAGCCAGTATATTCTGCAAAAATCAATTTTCTCTGTTCCATGAAAGAAATAGCAATATGGATTTCAAACGATAAGAGGCTGAGTAAATGGCAGACTCCTTTAACAGCCACACGTTGCCAAACAGACGCGGCATACTAAATTAAACATCAAGGGCATGTTATCGGCAGTGCAACAGCGCACCGCATGTCCGTCTGTAATGTGTGCTCACGAGCTTCCAAATCCTCACGACACGCATATCATTTACAACCAATTAACCATAGCGCAAGAACTAGCCAAGAAATGCCTGAACCACATGTTCATGTCAGATATTAAATGTTGAATAATTAATTCCTTAGAGAATCCTCGTAGATGATCAATTACAGGCAGTCTAATTGCAATAACATTTTTAGTTTAATATATTGATAGTGCTTTTGATAAAGCACTGAGAAAATTAAAAATTAACAACAAATATGGTCAGAACTTGAAATATTATTTGCCATTACATGAACTCAAAGTGCGAGAAATCTTTAAATTTAATTTTATGCTTATTTATTTTCTAGATTCAAGCAGTTTAAGCATATTAGCCTGTTTCATTTACCACAAAATTTCTACAGAACAAATTTCTGTGTAGTGCCTAATTTCTGCAGCTCTATCGTCACCAAATTTTCCAAACAGTCCCCTGCTAAAATAGATTTAAACTATTTGACCTCAAAAATCGACTAGTCATTTGTTGGATGACTACCGTGATCCATCTGTACTGTAACGTAAGAAACGTTTACATCTATAATGGCGTATACAAGACTAAAAGCCACTAAAATAGCTGCATCTAAACCTCTGAATTACACAGCAAAGATCCATCAGAGCCATTGCAATGATTAGACAAACTACAACCATATTCAGCCCAACAAGTATAAACCAGAACCTCCAGAGATTATCATCATCCATTCCAACTTAATTTTCCTCACAATGAAACCAGCGAAGAAGCCGCGACCATACCGAAAGACAATGCCATGGCTCCTTCAGGCCACAAAAACGACAATCTAATGGATGGAGTTGTGCATTATGCATGCATCTAAGTCATCCAAAACTGCGATTCTCTAATTTAATATTGCTGAGCAGGGCCTGCATGATTGTACTGCAAAACAGTCAATCCCAAATGCCAGATTTAGCCCAAAAAGATTGAGCGCTGATCGTTTGACATGACTTTTGACATGACTTTTGAGTTTTCGGTTTTCATCACTGTCTTTTGTTTTAGAACAAGCCGTCATGTAATCTTGTTTATGATCAGATGCGACTAGCACAACAAAAACACAATGAGTGCTATCAATGTTTTCAGTGATGTTCACATCTCAAAAAATTTGTTTTAGGGTTTCATGACCCTTTCACATTTGTTTTTTCACACCATAATTCCCATACTTCCAAATGTGTTTTTTCAAAGTTTTGATGACTTTACTATTATTCTAAAATGTTTGTTTGTTTCTTCTAATGCTATTCTCATGGCAAAATGCAGGTTAAAATATAAAAACAGGTAAGTGCAAGTGTTCATTCTAAAATGTTGAAATTAATCAGTGTTCCCACACCTTTCGACCAATGAATTTTCATGACTTTCCACAATAGCTTTAGATTTTTGGAAATCCATAAAAATAGAGATTCAGAAATCCAAATTAATAGAGATTGTACCCAGAAAGAGGAATTTATTGCCAATGAAATATATTTAGCGGCGTGCATATTCACTCCAAAAAATAATAATTTTAAGATCTACGCATTTCAATTTCATAAACGTTCATAAAATTTTATTGACAAATCATTAACAAAATAAATAAAATATATACAGTGTATATATATATATATATATATATATATATATATATATATATATATATATATATATATATATATATATATATTATTATTATTATTATTATTATTCATCATTAATAGGATAATCATTTTTTTTTTTTTTTTTAAGTAAATCTTAAATTAACCAGAAATGTCCTAACATTCATTATAGAAATTCCTAAAAAAAATTCTGTCATTTTTCCAGATTTGGGTCTGGTTGCACCAGACATGTGCAAGTTACAACATAAGACTAGTTATAGCATAAATGGGCACCAAGTTACAGTTTACGCACTACTAAATATTTTAGCATTGCACCATTAAACTTAGTAACCCAACATATAAACTATATTTACGGAAGCCTCAGATGCTCAGACCAAGAGTAACGGTTGGAATACAAAAGCAGACTGATTTAATTACATCAATGAACTCATGTTTTGCATGGCAGGCTTCAATCCTTTAGACATATATAATGATGCTGAATTTTACAGCAGATTATGTTTAGAGAACATTATGTAAAAAAATGATTTCTTAGCAGCTCTTCAGCGTGAAACATATGAAACGACGCACTTTCCTGTGTATGTAAATATGTCACTGATATGCCAAGTTTCAACATATTTAAAATATATAGGATAGGCCTATTAAATTGAATAAATGTCCACTTTTCCAGTCTTTCGTATTAGTTTTTAATTATTGCCTTATTCATTTTAGACTCATTTTAGCACTTAAAATGGAAGTGAATGGGGCCAATCTGTAAATGTTAAAATAATACATTTCAAAACTATAGCCACAAGACTTAAACAATATGCATGTTAACATGATTTTAGTGTGATAAAATCACTTACCAACCTTTTCTTGTTAAACATATATCCAATTTTACAACTTCGTTGGCATGAAAAGCACCCCCAGATCATCACAGATCCTCCACCAAATTTCACAGCGGGTGCAAGACACTGTGGCTTGAAGGCCTCTCCAGGTCTCCGTCTAACCATTAGACAACCAGGTGGAGGATCAGTGATGATCTGGGGGTGCTTCAGCAAGGCTGGAATCGGGCAGATTCGTCTTTGTGAAGGACGCAAGAATCAAGCTATGTACAAGGTTAGAAGAAAAACTTGCTTCCTTCTGCTCTGACAGTTTTCCCCAACTCTGAGGATTGTTTTTTTCAGCAGGACAATGCTCCATGCCACACAGCCAGGTCAATCAAGGTGTGGATGGAGGACCACCGGATCAAGACCCTGTCATGGCCAGCCCAATCTCCAGACCTGAACCCCACTGAAAACCTCTGGAATGTGATCAAGAGGAAGATGGATGGCCACAAGCCATCAAACAAAGCCGAGCTGCTTGAATTTTTGCACCAGAAGTGGCATAAAGTCCCCCGACAGCAATATATATATAGTATATATAAACTGACTTTTGCCTAGCGTAAGCAAATATTTACTGTTCAAAGTGCTAATAAAGTACTTATGTCACTCACTGGTCCCACTCTTTATTAATGCTCTGATATTCAAGAGAGCGATCGCTTCATTACTTTTAGGAATGTAGACATTAATAGGCAACTAGGTAATGCAAATACTTACAGAATGTGCATTTGCAATTTAAATTTCACCACAGTGTGCTTCCATAAACTCCATTGAGTGTTTTGTGCTGTTGCGCTCAATTGTGTGGACACACACATACACATACTGTACAGACTCAATTACAAGCACAATCTTGTTGCCATCAATATATATTTAAACATCAAATGCTGCATTTTCTTCATGTCAGTGTCTCTGTTACTTGATTTTAAAGTAACAGTTTTTGTTCAGATTTTCTGCTTTTTTTCCTCTTTCAGCCAAAAACCGAAAATATTTGGCGGCAGAAATTTCGGTGCATCTCTAGAATGCAGGTGTCTCGAGACGCATATTTGCTAAAACATGCTAGCAATGCCTAGCTACATGATAAAACATGAATTGCATTGCATGCATCCCTGCTTTTTTTAAAGGAGGGATAAGTCTAAATACATTTTTGTGGTAATAAACACCATGCCACAAATGCTGTCGTCTGAGCTTAACTTGTATTGAACCCGGAATATTCCTTTAAGACAGTCCAACTTCTAAAACAGACTACTATCCCTCACAGCGTCTTTTTCACCAATGTAAAATAAAATATGCCATCTACCCTGACTAAGGTCCACAGATGTGGCATGTTGCACTCATTGTAAATTCAGTAGTCAGAGGGAAGTTATTAAAACACATCCCTTGGTGAAATGCCGGCGAGAAGGCCTGGGAAATCTCATAGACTGAACGAGCTGGCGCTTGCCCCTGAAGACAGTCGTGAGTGGAATCATGCAAGATTGGAGAGGAGCACGCTGCAGTCACAAAAGGAGGGGCCAATACAAGAGCTTGACTCATGGGATGCGTTTGTCAAATGAAGGGCTTCTTTGGTCACCTCTCGTCCCATTAGAGCACATGATTTTGACCCGTATGAACACGCCTGATGTTTATTTTCCCCTCTGCCTTATTCCGCGGCAGTGGAAAAGTTGCATCCCTCCCGACGCAGTCGAGTGTCACACACACACAAGACTCTCTTAACTAAGATTAATTGCAGCTAATCTGCGATGCCCGGTGGAAAGCAGAACAAAGCAAGCCTTAGATCTTATTATGCAGCTGCTCACGAGGAGAAAATTAGCTAGCGTGTCTCAGAACATGTGTTCTGGGCGTATGACACAACGACCAGGCAAATTGATCTTGGAGTATCAATACTTTCGATACTGATGTTGTATTGAGAGGACTGATTCTCACTTAACATATCGATTGTAAGTGTTTTTTAAGCTAGTGATTTTAATATTTATTTTGTATGAAAATTAAATCAGTTCACACAAAAATAAAAAAATCTGTCAACATGAACTCACTCTCATGTTGTTGCTAACCTGTGTGACTTTCTTCCGTGGAACACTATAGGAGATGTTAAGCAGATGTTATGGTCTCAGAAACCATTCTCTTTCATTGTATGGGGAAAAAGAAAATATGCAATGAAAGTGAATGGTCACTGAGGCTGTCAGACCCTAACATTCTGCCGTTTGTGTTTCATGAAAAGACGATGGGTTTTTTGTGGGATTTTATTTTGGGGTGAATTATTCCTTTAATGTGTTTCATAGGCTTTGCTCTTTGCTCGTTTTAATGTGCAAATTATTATGTGATGATGTGTGATTTTCAGCGGTACCTTGATTGACAACAGAGAAGTCTCATAGCAACAAAACTGATAAACGATGCTGCAATGCTAGCGTTTGTTCAACAGGTTTACGATAATCAAAAGAAAGTTTCTGCAAAAATCTGTCTCTGCAAACATTTGCTAAACAAGTTTTATTGTCAAATAATGTAGAAACTTTGACTCATTAACGTATATTATTTAATACATTAATGTGTAATTATTTAATAAAAGTTAAGGTTTATCATTGACTGTAAATCTCCCTCGGTGCCGACTTGTTTGCGTGATGTCACACACCTGCGTTTCAACTAAATCAGAGCTGAAGATTTCTGAGTTTTAAGTCCAACATAAAGTGGCATTCCATTGCATGAAGTTTAAAATTCCGAGTTAAATGGGAGGAAGCATGAATCATCACAGCATCAAACTCCAATAGAGAGCAGCGTGACTTTCTGTCCAGGGCAAAGACAGCGCTCTAAACTCTAGAGAAGCGCGCGCGCACACACACACAAGGCGAAATCTTTCATTCAAACATTTAGATAAAGCACAGCTGAATGTAACAGAGCGCAGGGTCTTCAAAACTATTTTCAACTTAACACAGCATTTTAAAAATGCGATGGTTATGGCATCTCTGGTTTGCAGATACATGGTTCAGAAACCATGCACCTACTAAGCTTATTACGGAAACCTGAAGGAAGAACAGACACGCGTTCTGAGCATTGTTTCAATGAACTGGCCACCAAGTCTTTGCATAATGACAAAATATCATGCATTATATTTTGTACTTATTGTAACAGACTACATTATAACAGCCTATAATAATGAATAGACACTGGAACAATGACACACAATGCAGCAGCCAAAGATGTATAACATATATGTACATACTATATATGTACATGTCTACGCTATGTCCTTTTTACTATAAATTGTCCTCCCTGCCCAGTAGGTGGCGATATGTATGCATGATGCGAATCACCACAAACAAAAGAAGAATGTGAAAGTGACAATGGAGATTTATAGAAAAAAAAAGAATATTCATCTTTTTCTCACCCACATCTATCATATCGCTTCTGATGATATTGATTTAACCACTGTAGTCATATGGATTACTTTTATGTAGCCTTTATTTGCATTTCGGAGCTTCAAAGTTCTGTCCACCATTCACTTGCATTGTATGGATCTAAAGAGCTGAAATATTCTTCTAAAAATCTTGTTTGTGTTCAGCAGAAGAAAGAAAGTCATATTTATCTGGGATGGCATGAGGGTAAATGATGAGAGAATTACATTTTTGGTGAACTATCCCTTTAACAGAGTCTTGGTATTGTTCACCCAGAAATTAAAATTCCGTCCCTACCCTTCGTCAGCATTGGGGAGTAACTAAAAAAAGTAGCGAGACCACTAACTTAAACACAATTTTTAGTAGTGTGAAAGTAGTTCAGCTATTTTGTTAGTAGCTTCTAGTGTAGCAAACTACTTGTTATAAATGGCAGCTTGACTGTTGTTGAAATACATTAAATTATGAGGAGCTTGTAGCTTGGCAAGCCATAGTTTCTAAGGAGCTTTCCCAACATGTCATGCAATCTCAATCCTCCCCGCTTGCAGGCAAAGTAGGGACAACAGAAGGAAATATATTCACTGGTGCCCTTCAAACGGCGTCCCCTTGCACATCTGCAAATGCTGGATATGATTTCATATTTCACACTTGTTCTGTAGAAAAACCCCTGGTGAGTCTCTAATTACCTGTAGGATTTAAAGTGCAGCAACAACAAAATACAATACGACTTACAGTGGCACAACATCAGAATAACAAGGGCGAAAGCGGCGTGCACGCTCTGAGCTGATGCGCATTGCCCTCAGAAGGCACATCAGGAATGAAAGGGATTCAAGCATTCACACATGCCTCATTGTCTGATGCCACAAAAGATTGCAACAGCAGGGTTCCTGAAGTAAAAATACCATTTGTTTCCTCCACAGAGGAGTTGATTTTTAATGATAATGTGTAAAGCTTTCAAGACAGAAATATCATTTAAGATTTTACACTTCAACAAAGTGTATAATCTTATCTTTAGGTTTGCATCAGTAAATACTTTACTGGATTATCAAACATAGGCATTACTTCAGGTTTATGTAATATTTATTTATGCTTCATGTTAGTAAAGTTAATTCCCATATGCAATTTAAGTACTTTTTTCTTCTAAGTTACAAGTTTGTAATGCAGCAATTAATTTAGGATCTGGTTGGTTTGATTCATAGCTTAAAACTCGTTTTTGACTAATGTTGCTGAAAAAGTGGGCAGTTACAGTTGCGTTCAAATACAACAGGCACCAAACGATGGCATCTACTCAGCATGACAACTGCATCAATATCAAGCTCCACGCTCTAATCCCTGCTACTGCTCGACCTGAACTGCAGATAAGGGACAGGAGAAGACAAATAAAACGACTATGATACACACTGCATGTTCAACGCGGACTTCATATCAGGTAGTCAATTAAGAGTACAACACACAAGGGAGGCAAAACACAATAAAGATTTTAGGCAGAATTGCCTTATGGCAGCTCAATGGATGAAATACGTCTCTCTGGAGAATATGATTATAACGTTTTGGCATTATGAGCATTTTTTTTTCAAAACAGCCATACAAAAGAGCTGCTGTCATTGTTTTTCCATTAACAGCCAATTTTTGCATTCTATTAATATAAATTTTAATAACATGTTGGTGATATCTTTACAACTAGAAATGTCGCCAATGGCATGTCTTTAAATCATACATTTGATGTGTCATGTCTGCCATAGACATGGTGTAACTGTAGCTTTTTAATGGTTGCCAAGCAATATTGTAACATGGCGAATTAATATAGAATCTTTGCAGTTGCAGAAGTGCGTGTTTGTGTCCAAGTTCTACATAAAAAAAACTTTTCAAGAACTTTTCCTTTGTGGCTTATTTAATGAACTGGATTTTAACTGAATTATAAAAGTAGGCATTACTACATGGTTCAATAATATATATAAACATTAATTATTGTTCATGTTAGTTCATATTGCATTAACAGATGTTAAAGTATACAACTTTAAATGTAAAAACTATATTAGTGCAAGGCTGTACACTAACAATTTTGTTTAGGAGCAATCGTGCCCCCTAGGGCTGTGCGATATGGCGATATACTGTATATCATGGCGACGATATAAAGTATCAATCATTAGAGATTTTGCTATGTCGTGTATATTGTGATATGTAAATATGCATGCAGCATGGGCTTAACTATTGGTGGGCAGGGCTTCACATGAGACTGTGAGAATTTAAGAAACATGGACAGGGTTTAAAAAAATGCTGGCGGCCACCCAAGCAAAGTCAATTACATTCATCTCATGTTCAGTGTTTCATAAGCGCTTAATATGCTTCTCATCTGGTGCACAAATCTGTGTTTCATGTGAGCGTTGCATGCACCATCTCTTTAATACATAAGTCCAGCAGGATTCCTGATATTTACAGGAGAGCGCAGAGAGGGATCACTCGTGCTACTCAATCATTTTTGACCCAGGAAAATCCTGAAAAAACATCTCCATAGAAAAGGACGACTCCTAAACAAGTCAAGAAAATTAAGAGGAGCTTGTTATTAAAGCAGGTGTGACATCTGTGGTGTAGGGTCACAAAACCCAACACAGAGCAGAAAAATATAATATGCATGACGATAATCACTCATAAAGCAAGCAATTTGTTTTACCTCAAAATGAAGCACACAAAACAATATTAAGAAAGCCAAAAGATGTACTCCGCATTAACTCAGCTATATTATTTATTTATTTATTTATTTGCAAGAAGTATTTATATTTATTTTCTGCAAGAAGTGTTTACATATTTTTGGAAATTTTCTGCAAGCATTTATTTGCATTGCATTATTTTTATTTTATTTTTTACTTATGTATTATTCTGGGAAGATCTTGGGTTTCTTGAGTAAAGTTTATAATAATATTGGTCAACAAATGTAGTATAATGTGAAATTTAGCATTATGGTAAGAATGATTTAAAACCAAGTTGTTGTTGTCGTTTTTTATTATTATTATTATTATTATTATTATTATTATTATTACTTTTGACTACTGACAAGCTCCAAATAAAGAGAAAATTATTTAAGAGGAAAATTTAAATGTATTTAATTCACTGAGAGAATTACCCAAAAACAGACATTACAATATGTTTATTTAATACATAAACACATTTTACTATATCGTGATATATAATGTTAACGTGATGTAAAATTACTCATATCGAGATATAAGATTTTGGTCATATCGCCCACCCCTAACCAACTTATATTACCGTTCAGAGAGAGTAATGTTGCTTTTACATCAACATGCTGCTACTGTAAATATATTGAAAGACTTTGAGTGCAGTACAACCTTTTAATAATGGAAGTAATTCAGTTAGTTTATGCCACTCACACTTCTGACAAAATAGTCATGTGGGCTTTAAAAAAAGGTCCCCTGCAAACAAAACACATATGAGCAAATATGATCAAAATTAAAAACTGATTAAAGTGTATGCAATGGGGTTTGTTATTTAGACCCAAACATTTTCAATATTTAACTATTACCTGCTCACATTGATTATCATATGTTGCTGTTGGAAAACAAGCATCATGACAATGGTAAATCATTTCATGTACACAAAACCAAAGCCTAAAACCTAAGCTTACCTAAAACTTGAACACTATTATTTCCTGCCTCACAATACCATTTCCCTCTGGAAATGCAAACCTGGTTTTTAATTTGTAGCTTAATTATCTAGCACAGAACCATTGTGGCACATCAGTTCATAACCTTTCGAAATCTGACAGATGGTACATCATTCTGTTGATGTGTTCGCAAAGTGCAACTTGAAGTGTTGTGCTGTTGTACAGCTGTAATGCTCATTTGGGAAATAATCTCAGCCTCTCATCATTTTGCCGAAACGATTCACAATCAGTCATGTTCACAATCTGCATTGATCCGAGAGACAACTTGGTACAAAGAATCCTTCAACAGACCCATTACAGCCCCAAATCAAACGCTCAGAACCGTGTAATTGATCGCCGTTAGCTGACTGGGTCAAGTGGAGGAGCGCCAAGTGAAAAGATCCTTTTCTTTTGGGTTTCATAAAATTACGAATTGAAGAAAAGATTAAAAGGTCCTCACTTTTACATCTTACACACTGCAAAAGAAATATTTTCTTAGTATATGTCTTGTTTTTAGTTGATCAAAAATGTAAAAAAATGAAAATCCTGTCATGTTAGGCAGAACGCTCAGTCTCAGTCACCATTCACTTCCATTTTATGGGGAGAAAAAAAGATGCAATTGAAGAGAATGCCCATTGGCATGTTTTTACAATAAATACCCAATAAAAAGAATACCCAATTTCAATAAAAACAAAAATTCTGATTTAGAAAATGTTTGCAGTGAATTCAAATGCATCTTTAAATCACAATCACATAAAATTTGAATTTCCATGATACAAAAATATCAATGCGGAGACAAGCGTTACAATTTATTCCACGTTTTTTCACACATTTTAAATGTCATTACGTTTTCTTCATAAATCTTTCCTTTTCAGTACTTCAAAATAAAAAACTAATGTAAAGGTTCTTATATAACTGGGTTCTCACACCTTTTGACCAATTATTTTTTCAAATAATTTCATAGAGATTTCTAGACGAAAAATAAATTTCTAGAAGATTAAGTATTTTAAAAGCGGAGCTCATCTACACTTTAAAAAATGCTCATAATTTTAACAGATCAAGAATGTTCAATTGCCGCTGACTACCACACCTGTAGTTGCAAGTTCGAATCCAGGGCATGCTGAGTGACTCCAGTCAGGCTTCCATAGCAACCAACTGGCCCAGTTGCTAGGGTGGGTAGAGTCACATTGGGCTTAACCTCCTCGTGGTCGCTATAATGCGGTTCTCGCTCTTGGTGGGGTGGGTAGTGAGTTGTGCGTGGATGCTGCGGAGAATAGCATGAAGTCTCCACATGGGCTAGGTCTCCGTGGTAACGCGCTCAACATGCCACGTGATAAGATGCACGGACTGACATCTCAGATGCAGAGGAAACTGAGATGCGTCCTCCGCCACCCAGATTGAGGCGAGTCACTACGCCACCATGAGGACTTAGAGTGCATTGGGAATTGGGCATTCCAAATTGGGGAAAAGGAGAGAATAAAAAATAAAAATAAAAATAAAAAATAATGTTCAATTGCAAAAGAAAAAAAACTGTTGCTTAGTTAATTGTTACTTACAATGCATGGTGAAAAACAATATTTTATTTATAAAGACAATAGCCCTTTTTGGATGGCAACTGTTTCTCAGGGTGACATCTGTAAAAGTACATTTTCATGGCTCCTCTGTGATAAAACTCATGCGTTCAGATGACAATTAAATCACGGGGAATGAGCGAGAGTATCAACTGACTGTCAATCACATGATTACAGCTGCGCTTGTTATATGGAAAATTCATCAATCCACAAACTGTGTCCTCTTTATTTGCATTTAAATATGTGTGGAATTACGCTAAAGTGAAAATAAAATGTTTAAAGCATGAAGGAACCGCGCTGCAAAGTGCTGCGGACATTTACAGTGTACATGTTAACATACGGCACAAGCCAAAATTCTTGTGAAGAGCAATTAAACAAATCAAGAACCTGTAGGGACAAGACTGTTTATCAACACAAGCCAAATAAATCTGTCAATGGGGGTACGCATGTTTCGTCACCCGCATCACTTCAGTTGCACGATGTGATTTTATTATTGTGAATTATTTCAAAAATTTCTGTTACACAGTCCTCCAGTTTTCACAACTGTACATTACCGCCAGAGCTTTTACCGCATACAGCGCAAACGTATGGCACTTGCCAGTGGTCAAAAAGGATTTCAAAATGACTTTGGGTTATAAACTCAGAGATGTGGATTCAGACGGTATAAATTACCACATGACCTTGGTGTTTGTCAAAAAACAGTAGGTTATTGAGCCGGGAATTTTCTCGTGGGAGGTGGGAAAAAACACAGACATTTCAAATTCGGATGGCAATAAACTCACTGACTACACCCTGTAAATGCTGGAATTACCTCACGTCCACATGTAAAATAATTGCTGTCCAAATAGGTGTAACATCTGAGCGGTCTCCTGCCCACCAGAGGGAGCCCTCACCTGAATTCTGAACTGTCACTTCCTGTTTCCTGCCACATCAGTTCCTGTAATGTCATTTCCTGTTTGCCTAGTATATAAGCCATGCATGCTCATTCCCATATTGCGAAGTATTGCCAGATCATCTGCCTTACTAAGCGTTTATATCATTGCCTTATTGCCTAGTGTTTTGACTTCTCTTTTGGATCTCCCCTTTTGCCTGTTTGCCTGGTTGGACTGCTTTACTGTGTTTTTGACCTCACTTCCTGTTTTTCTGACACTGTGTTTGGATTTTGATGGACTGTTTGAATAAACATCCGCATATGGATTCTTCCTCGGCTTCCGCCTCCTCATCATTACAATAGGGCTAATGCATGTACTTTTCTGGAAAACTATTTTTAGAATTACGGTGAAAATACTAGGTACTAGTGCTGTCAAATTAATATTTTAAATTCAAATATTTGTTGAATTTAAGAAAAAAACACATTCGAGTGCAAAATTTTTTTTGGATGTGTGCCAACTGACTTTGACTTCAGACCGATCACATTCTTGACGAAAGAATTAATTTCTGACATTTTTTTTTTTTTTTAGCCTTAACAGGATTTTGTACAGTGTATGACTTTTCCAGCACTACATCAATCACAATTTTAAAATTCCCTGACTTTTCCAGGTTTTCCATGACCACTGGAATGCTGTACGCACTACAAGTGCATCTGCTCTTCCTATAAGTCTTTCGCATGTGCAAAGGGACTTAAAAGTGTTTGAATACAAATAAAGAAAACGTGAACGGCACCCTGAGATGTTATTTACAAACTACTATATGGGGTTCATTAAAATTGCAATAGAAATGCCAAAGCTATTAAAGTACATTCGGAACATGTATTTTTTTTTTTTTTTTTCACTCATCTTTTGTACAAAAATAAGTAAAGTCAGAAACATGACTTTGTGGCTACCTGCTCCGGCAGAGTTCCACTTAAAAGTTTAATTGGGGTAAAAAGTAAAACTATTGTCCTCTTTACAATAAGGTTCTATTTCATAACATTAGAAAATGCATTAGGTATCATGAACTAACAACAAACAACTTATTTTAACAACATTTATCAAATGTAATAGTATATGTAGAATTTAACATTTACAGCTGTTACAGTAATGTTTTTCTTTAGTTCATGTTAACTAATTATGTTAACAAATACAACCTTATTGTAAAGTGTTACCAAAATTAGTTGCTCCCATATGTGTCCAGTTGCTTTTTTTATCTTGATTGGCAAAAAATCAGCTGCATTTAACCTTCTGTTTGGTCATTTTTGACTGAAATCAGTTTTTCCGATGTAATACAAATGGTTTTGTTTATCCGAGCAGTACAAGACTTTGTGACTTTTCCTCCACTTGCCATCTGAACACACACAAAAAAGTGCTAATTGAATTTTCACAGTAAATGCTATTCATTTCTGTATATAAATGTTCATTTTCTTGACATTAGAACTAATTTACTTTAAGTTATTACATTTTGATGTTTGAAATATATGATTGGTAACAAAATTACTATTTTTTGTCTTCTCTTTGCAATACCAGGTCAGGATTGACAAAGCATAACGTCACATTATTGCAAAATGTTACACTTTAAAACAAATGCTAAACTTTGACAAATAATAGTTTGATAATGTCTAAATATATATGTAAATGCATAACTTGTGATACATTTAGAATTACTACACAGTAGGTGGCTGCATAGAACACTGCAGCCATTGAGTGGCTATTATTGTCTTAACATGATATTCAAGTCATGTTATTTATCTTTTTTTCACTAGATAGCAGCAATCTGCCCTCAATAAATGACACATTCTCGTATATTCTTCATGTTTCAAATTCTAGAAGTGTAGTTTTTACTGCAGTGCAGTTAAATAAATGTGCATATGTAAATAAATGGTGAAATGGACAAATGTATATGTAAATAAGATTTTAAAAAATCCCAAAAAAGGCTTAGAATTTTATTGTTTTCATCAGGAAAGAGGAAATGTTATCATTTCTTTTGAAAAAAATAAAATAAAAATTATACCCGTACAGTGTCTGTTCAAAAATGACTGCTAACAGCAAAGCGGCCCTACTCGATCAGAAGATGAGGGTTCAAAACCATTTATTGTTATATTGAACTATTTTATAACATGAATAAAATAAACAAATGTCTATTTATTTGTCGATGTCAAAAGTGGTTAATTCATCTACATTGATAATTGATTCCCTTTTTTATTGAGTTTAAATGGGAATTTGTTGAATTTGTTTTTTAATCTAGTCTTCCAACCAATAACATGTTGCATGGTGACACTATTTATTCCAACTAAATAAACCTTTTGCAAGCAACATATAAAAATCTCAAAAAAAAAAAAAAAAAAAAAAAAGGATTATATTACAGCCCAATACATACAGTGCCCAATTTATGGAGGGCTATTTTTTGCCAGACTTTTTTTTTTTTTTTTTTTTTTGCCTATTTGCTATTAGAGTGATCAGTCACATGGCATTAACAGCTCATGTGATTAACTAAAATAACAAATAAATAATGGAACTCATTGGCCATGAGCAGCATGCACCAGCCGAGCAACTGCCATTGAGATGAATGGGAATGCTAACGAATAGCTCTCTACAGATATATTAGACTATAAAAAGGCAAAAAAGAGAAGTTAGTTGTTATATTCATTGAATTTAATGATGGGTATGGTGATTACTTTAAATCTCAAAAACATAGTGTTCAACTGACCTCCTACATAAATAAAATGTCAGGAAGCGTTGCCCTAACTAAACCAACATTCTATAGTCAACTTGTTGTAAGTCAGACTTTACCTGATCAATTTAATTAAAAATGCTTGAACACACATGCCGAGCCGTACATGTGCACAGCAGCAGTAGTGGGAGGGCGAAATGGAAAATTTGTTTGATTTAATGCAGAGGGAAGCGGTGGGCTAGATAAGCTTATCTAACGGCCACAATGTGGTTTTAATCTCACAGCCCTGCACATGGCTGCCAGAGCCTGTCCCTGTAGGGTCTGCTTAATCGATAACCATTGCACACCTGAAGCTCTCAGCCTGTAGAGCTCCTATAACTTGTGGTCAAGACTCAGGTGTCTCTATGAGCTGTAATGAATCAGTAAGTTAGGAGATCTCAAGTCTTGCGTAGTCAGAGTTAAGACTATCGGCATAAAGCCTGGTCCACATCGCAGCCTATTCTGGTCACAAACTTAGGCAGGGAAAGACTGCTTAATACTAGGGCCCCATGATTTCCCATGAAAATGTGAATGGAATTTTTTCATCAATGTTTTTATTTATACTGTGAAGCTTTGTTTTGTTGTACTTTATTTGACCAAAAATTACTGCAATATTTTGCTGTGAAGTGCTAAGAATTAATTTGATAAGACAATTTGATGATAAAACTTCATTAAAACATAAAACGTAATCCAGAAAATTTTAAACGAAAAATTTGGGATATCATAGGATATCATCCCTACTTAATACTAAGCGCCTCAAACAAAAACAAAAAAACTAGCCCTGGCAAATGCAGTGATTAGTTCTTCCTCCAAAAGCACTCACTGTATCAACCCATTACCTTGTAAACAGAATTTTGCAATCACAAAATGTTTTGGACCATGTTTACATAGACTTTGGAATACATTGGAATGCATAGACTTTCAATTATTTGCCAACATAAGCCTTCATCATTTTAAACCATGACCTGCACTGCACATAAATAACTATTATTGCCATTATATTCAAGCTGGTTAGCCAGAGGGGAACTGGCTCCCACAGAGAGCCTGGTTTCTCCCAAGGTTATTTTTCTCCATTAACCAACATCTTATGGAATTTTGTGTTCCTTGTCACAGTTGCCTTTGGCTTGCTCACTGGGGTTATAAATACAATTATTATTTAATAATTTATTTTTATACACAATTTACAATCATATTTAATCAAACTACACAATGATGACTTTACAAATTAGATATTACAGTTTCATTTTCTGTTAATGCATGATTTTCTGTAAAGCTGCTTTGAAACGATGTGTTGTGAAAAGCGCTATACAAATAAAAATGGCTTGACGTTTACACCTGTATTTAGCGTATTCAGTATTCAGTGGATGCGGATTAGATGTGGCATTATTTACAATCACACACACCAGCTGAGAAGATTGTAGCAAGCTAGATTACCATCTTAACATGAAATATGTATAACTCTGAAGCCTATCTCTCAGAGGACGTTAAAAAGTACACTTTTTCTATATGATGCTCAACACAAACCTCAAAAACTAATTTTAAAATTGCATCGCACTTTGTATAAAAGCAGGGTTGGTTTGACTAGGGAGCTGCAATTTGTTCATGAGAAAAAACTTCAACCTATGATACTTGTAACGAGTGGCTGCTGAAGCTGGCAATGACGATGACGATGAAATGAAGAACCCAAGTGCAATCTGGCTCAGCAGCCATGTCGTGGAACTCTGGCTCGGCATCCGTCTCCCCCACAGTGAACGTAGAACCAGTGATCTGCAGGGCAAGGTCGATATACTGAGCGAGGCTGAGGGAACTGTGACCGCCAGGCATAAAAGTGGAGATAAGCTCATTTAGTCCAAATCGGAAACAGTCTTTGAGGGCAACCTCATTAAAGTCCAACTGGCAGGCCAGAGCGCAAAAGTCCTCAACGTAATCTTCCAGGGGACGATTCCCCCGACATAGGCGGAGGAGCTGGATTGCTGGGTTCATGGTTGGGTGAAGTATTTCTGTAACGAGTGGCAGCTGATGCTGGCAATGACGATGACGATGAAATGAAGAACCAAGTGCAATTTATTTACATAAAGTGAGAACCAATAAACCCTAACTATAAACATGAACAACTAACATGAACATAAACTTGACTTGACTATAAACGTTACCAAACACACACATTAAACATTACAATACTAGGTTATTTTACCCGCTTTTTCTATTCGTATTGGCATGTCAGAGCACACATATTTAATTCTTCGTTACACAGAATATTAATAAGCCCTCTACAATCAAACATGAACACAAAGTTACGCCTAAAGGAATATAGAAATAGCCAATTTGAATGACAGGCCTGCTTCAGACAAAATCTGACATAAAATCAGTATTAATGTACTATATCTAATAATCATGCAGGGAAGTCTTCGGCAAAAATGTAAGTGGTTTTCTTAGTAATATTTTTGTTACTTACATTTTTTTAAACATTTCTGAATGTTTACTTGAACACTAAATGTTTTTATTATTATTACTTTTTAATGACTGTTTAATTAATCACTTAAAAAAATTATTTCGTGAATACACAAATGGCCCTTAATGGAAAAAACTTAAAGGACTTAAAGGAATTGTTTACCCAAAAATTTTAATTCTGTCATCATTTATTCACCCTTGTTTTATTGTACACCCCTATATTATGCCTAACATTGGAGATGTTAGTCAGAATGACAGCCTCAGTCACTATTCACCTTCATTGTATGCATAAAAGATGCAAAGAAAGTGAACAGTGACTGAGGTTAAAATTCTGGCAAACATCTCCATTGGTGTTCCACGATTTAAAGAAAGTCATATTGATTTGGAACAACATGAGGATGAGTAAATGACAGATTTTTCATTTTAAGGTGAACTAACCCTCTAATTGAGGTAAATTTGAAGGCTACATGTCTTTGTTTCATTTATATTTTCTGATATTTAACTTCTAAAATAACAGTGGGTGTTCAACAACACATTCATTTTCGCTGTAGCCATGAAATTGCCATTAAAAATCGTAAGCTTACTCTATCATTGGTATCAACTAATAAAATGTTGGTATCTTCACATCCTTTCTTTCATATACTGTTGAGACATCAGCAAGCAAACAGCCTTCAAATTTATGGTTTGCTTTGAAATAACCAAGAGTGTTCTTGCTGTATATTTATGACCAGTTGGCACAGTACCTGAATTCAGGCCTCCTCTTATCACTGCAAGTGTGTTGCTGTATCCATGTAACAGCCATTGCTGTATTGATTCCAACTGCAGGAGCATTAGGGAGCGATATTTTGTGTGTCGACTTGAGAGATAAAGCCGTGTCTCCTAACAGCCGTCCTTGGACATCACCACCGGTTTGGTCACCGATCCTGCTACATCTGGGCTTGATAGTGCTCAGCCAAATGGCTCAACTCCACTAACAAGCAGCTTCTAACAGCAAGGTCACCTACTCAGTCAAAGTGCCGAGGATGGGGGCTGACCTCAGCGTGACGCAAAGCCGATAGAGGTCCAGAACTAATTACTACTGCGACGGGACCAAGCAAGCATGGAAAACTAATAACCCGGATCCCCCCTGGATACGATGATACAATGTGATGGTTTGGAAAAACAAAAGCCGTAATAAGCCCAGCTCACTGTGAGGAGGAATGTATTGCAGGAAAGCTACATTTCCACATTTTCTACCTTTATTGCACTGGCCAAAAATAATGACAGAAAAGGCCATGTTAAAACCGCAAAACAATTACACTTTTCACGAGTCTCCTTTCTAGAGAAATCACTTGTTACAGTCTTTATCAGAGCACCATACACATTCATCAACGATTAAAGGTAAAGTTCACCTGAAAATGTACATTTTGTCATTATTTACTCACCCTCAAGTCATTACAAACCTGTGTGTTGTTATAAAAAGTGCAAGTGTTTTGTAAAAACTACATTTGTAATGTATTTTTTTTTTTTTATCATTTAATAGATGAGCATCAACATGAATAAACAGCATACGGGTGAGTAAATGATACATTTTTCATTTTTGGGTGAACTTATCTCTGTGCACCTCACCTTCATCAAAGTCCACGTCATCTTCAGTGTGCTGAGGGAAGGGGAAACAGTTTGTGATCTCCAGCTGATCTTCGACCACCAGTCCAAGTAGAACACCCTGCACCACCTCACTGCCCTGGCCCTCCTCCTGGTAATGCTTAATGATCTTCAACACCACCTGCAAATACACAAACACACATGGCCTGATCATGAACCGGCAGGAAAAGCTTCTCCTGAAGCAATATTGAGCCACTGAAGCAAATCTGATAATATATGAAGCAATTTCCCTCCCCCTAAAGGCATCTTCAGGAGAGGTAGCAAGCAGAAATAACACTTGTCCAAGAGCACTGCAGGAAAATTGTTAGGGCTGCCCCCTAATAGTCGACCAAACTTTAGTCGATGAGAACAGTCATGGTCGACCAAGTTGATTAGTCGGTTGGTTGCAGAAAAAAAAAACTCCACAGGAAGTGGCAAAGTCATGCAGTCAGTGACAGACAGACATGATCGTTTACTTGGCTTGTCCATACGGTAATTAATTATGTCGGGCAGGAAATCCGAAGTGTGGGATCATTTCGAGAGAGTAAGGATGAATGTGACATGCAAACTCTGCAGGCAAACGTTCGCCTATCATTCATCGACCTCAAACATGGCTGATCAATAGAAGCATGCAAGCAGCCTAACATTAGCCACTTAGCATGGCCGCTCACTCTAACGTTAGATAACCTAGATTAATATGCACTATTAGGCTTATCCAAGTGTTTGTGGGGAGTGGGGAAGCTAAATTAGTACCTCGCTTACTGCATGTTTAACTTATTGTGCATTTCTCTCTATAAATTATCAAAATGTTCAGATAGTCTCCTTGCTGGTTTTTCCCAACACATTCAGAATCATTACTGTTCTTGCCTTTGTTGCTGTGGCTCGCTTCGTGCGTGCGCATGTAAAATGTATATTTTAAAGGCTAATTATTATGGTTTAGTATTTCTCTGTAATGTAGAACAGTGTTAGCAATGTTACTTATAACATTCTTTCTCAGCCCTGGAACTCAAACATTTTCTGTAAAATGTATACACACACATTAAAACCACCTGCCTAATATTGTGTAGGTCCCCCTCATGCCACCAAAACAGCACCAACTGAGATGATATTCTTCTCACCTCAATTGTACAGAGCGGTTATCTGAGTTACTGTAGACTTTGTCAGTTCAAACCAGTCTGGCCATCCTCCGTTGACCTCTCTCATCAACAAGGCGCTACCATCCACAGAACTGCCGCTTACTGGCTGTTTTTTGTTTTTGACACCAATTTTCAGAGTAAATTCTAGAGACTGTTGTGTGTGAAAATCCCAGGAGATCAGCAGTTACAGAATTACTCAAACCAGCCCAGATAACATAATTATCGTGACAGGCCTACTCAAGGTGGCAAAATTTTGGCTGATTAATTGGCCTGGCTGATATATATAAGTCTAACTAGGCTAATTGTTCATTATTAATGGTTTGAAAATACATAAATCACCCAACTTTGCATGGATGACTGTGTAGACAAGCTTCCGCAGTGGACCATTTTTGACAGAGCACATCAGGGAATCAGGAGAAAATGTATATGTGCAGGGGGAGATATCTTCTGAAGACTTCTAAGAAACGAGTTTGAGAGCTAAATGGAAGATTGCTTCTCCATCTTAACATGGCACTTTCCAACCACTCAAAGCAGAAAAAGATGGATAAAGACACGGTTAATGGAAGAACAAATACACTCACTGTCTAATAACGCTATCAGTATGATACTGGCTCACTGAATACCAATTCCACTGTATGTTCCTACTATGGTCCTTTAATGGCTAGAGTACATCTTTGGTGCAGTTGAGGCACCCAGCTCTGCCCTATGGCATGAAGGGATATTGTTCTGTTTCTAGGAAAGGGCCAGAGAATTTCATATCTCCAATATCTGATGAGGAACTAAAATGTATCAGTACATTTGTTGTAGAGGATGCATTTAGAGTGTATGGATGCAGTGGAGAGGAGACGGGGAGACTTGCATTAGTGCATGATGAGTGGCCTTTGTCACAAAGCAGGATTTAGCGGCTAGCTAAGTAAGTTGAAACTTAGTATGAGCGAACTCTGAATTAGTGGTACCAGTAAGGTTAATAGGTTTTCATCGAGGTTCATTGCCACAGTAACATACGCTAAATGGTTAACGTGCTCCAGGGCAGGTTATGTTCCCGATCAGAGATCTCATACAGATACTGGACCAATCAGCTGTGAGCAAAGTGACAGTCACTCCCCCTGTATCATTCACACAATTTAAAGTGCACTACAAAGAAAAAATTTTTATGTTTATGATAATTCTTTATTTGCGAGAAATATATTTTTGGCAGTCTTATTTAAGCATCAGCATTTTATCTAACAACACTCATTTTTTCCCCAATCATTTTCCCACACTGGCCATAAAATATATATGAAAAAATAAACCTAAAATAATTACATAATTACAAGTAAAATAGATAAATACAATGCATATAAATAATGATCGATCATAATTTTATCCAAAAAAAAAAAACTTCCCAATATTGATATATCAGAAAATGTGTGAATGTATTTTACATGAAGTTCAATAAAAGCACACTGGCATAACAACTAAGTTTTTATTGTGTGTCATATTTATAGAAAGAAAGAACAAATAAGTAATTAGTGCATCTACTCATTTTCCAATTGCTCACACTTTAATTAGTCAATAGTGTTTTAATTTCTAATAGTATTAAATTATATTATGCTTATAATTTACGTAAATTAATAGTAAAGCTTTTATTATTTCAAATCAAGATATTAGTCTTTTAAAATTAATAAGCCTGAGTGTTCTTGTTGTGGACCTATTTAAAGTTACATTCACATCGATATATCAGCTATTTATATTTTTTCACATTCAGATTTTTTCAGCAGTTCTCTCGTGCTCTCGCTGCAGCATTGATGTTTCTTCTTCCTGTGTAAACCAAATGTCTTTAAATTCTTTATTGTTTAATATAGGGATGTCCCGATACCGATATTGGTATCGGTACCGATACCACACTCATGTAATTGTACTTGTACTTGTAAAAATTTTCAGATACCAAAAACCGATCTGACATACGAATGTAAACATTCAGTCCACAAATTAAAATCATGTTATTTCATAGTGAGATTATTTAACCACAAAAGCTGTGATTTAATTAGATAAATATATAGTTTGCATGTAATTCAAATGTGAGCGCTTGTGAATGTGTGGAGACAGTGTTGTACTGATGCCGGCTGTTAATACCTTTTAAAACTCCTCCCTCATTGTCTCATACAGGGAAAACACCATCATGAGCATCACACGCTCTGTTTGTAGCAGATTACAGTAAACAGAATGCAAATTCACGTTGTAGCGTGAAGCACATACAGAGTACATAATTATTTAATTAAATAGCAGCCTTTTGTGATTTAATAATCACTTTGAATCATGTAGCGACCGGCTTTTCCAGAGTGGGAAGCTGCCATCAAACGTCAGAGCTCCTTGGTCAAAACAACACAGAAACACTTCAAAATAAAAGCTCAGTCAAAATTAAAGGTAAATTTATAGGAAAAAAGTATGACAGAAAAATATCACTATTGTCAACTTATTATAATATTCACTGTAATACTACCACTACTACTACAGGCTACAGGCGTGGTACGTAGAATGGAGGCAGCCTGGACCTTGTAACGGAGGCGGGCCTGGACCTTGGAACGGAGGCTTGCTTGTGACATTGCACGGAGCAGGCTGAGGCGTTGCTGTGACATGGCATGGAGCAGGCTGAGGCGTTACTGTGACATAGCATGGAGCAGGCTGAGGCGTTGCTGTGACATGGCATGGAGCAGACTCAGGTGTGGCTGTGACATGGCATGGAGCAGGCTGAGGCGTTGCTGTGACATGGCATGGAGCAGACTCAGGTGTGGCTGTGACATGGCATGGAGCAGACTCAGGCGTGGCTGTGACATGGGCACGGCTGTGACATGGCATGGAGCAGACTCAGGCATGGCTGTGACATGGCATGGAGCTGACTCTGGCGCGGCTGTGACATGGCATGGAGCTGACTCTGGCGCGGCTGTGACATGGCATGGAGCTGACTCTGGCATAGCAGGCCGAGGTGTGACATGGCATGGAGCAGACTCAGGCGCGGCTGTGACATGGCATGGAGCAGACTCAGGCGTGGCTGTGACATGGCATGGAGCTGACTCTGGCGCGGCTGTGACATGGCATGGAGCTGACTCTGGCGCGGCTGTGACATGGCATGGAGCTGACTCTGGCGCGGCTGTGACATGGCATGGAGCTGACTCAGGCGCGGCTGTGACATGGCATGGAGCAGACTCAGGCGCGGCTGTGACATGGCATGGAGCTGACTCAGGCGTGGCTGTGACATGGCATGGAGCTGACTCAGGCGTGGCTGTGACATGGCATGGAGCTGACTCTGGCGCGGCTGTGACATGGCATGGAGCTGACTCTGGCATAGCAGGCCGAGGTGTGACATGGCATGGAGCAGACTCAGGCGCGGCTGTGACATGGCATGGAGCTGACTCTGGCATAGCAGGCCGAGGTGTGACTTGGCATGGAGCAGACTCAGGCGCGGCTGTGACATGGCATGGAGCAGACTCAGGCGTGGCTGTGACATGGCATGGAGCTGACTCTGACGCAGCTGTGACATGGCATGGAGCTGACTCTGGTGCGGCTGTGACATGGCACGGAGCAGACTCAGGCGTGGCTGTGACATGGCATGGAGCTGACTCTGGCGTGGTTGTGACATGGCATGGAGCTGACTCTGGCATAGCAGGCCGAGGTGTGACATGGCATGGAGCAGACTCAGGCGCGGCTGTGACATGGCATGGAGCAGACTCAGGCGTGGCTGTGACATGGCATGGAGCTGACTCTGACGCAGCTGTGACATGGCATGGAGCTGACTCTGGCGCGGCTGTGACATGGCATGGAGTTGACTCTGGCGCGGCTGTGACATGGCATGGAGCAGACTCAGGTGTGGCTGTGACATGGCATGGAGCAGACTCAGGCGTGGCTGTGACATGGGCATGGCTGTGACATGGCATGGAGCTGACTCAGGCGTGGCTGTGACATGGCATGGAGCTGACTCAGGCGTGGCTGTGACATGGCATGGAGCAGACTCAGGCGTGGCTGTGACATGGCATGGAGCAGACTCAGGCGCGGCTGTGACATGGCATGGAGCTGACTCAGGCGCGGCTGTGACATGGCATGGAGCTGACTCTGGCGCGGCTGTGACATGGCATGGAGCTGACTCTGGCGCGGCTGTGACATGGCATGGAGCTGACTCTGGCGCGGCTGTGACATGGCATGGAGCTGACTCTGGCATAGCAGGCCGAGGTGTGACATGGCATGGAGCAGACTCAGGCGCGGCTGTGACATGGCATGGAGCAGACTCAGGCGCGGCTGTGACATGGCATGGAGCTGACTCAGGCGCGGCTGTGACATGGCATGGAGCTGACTCTGGCGCGGCTGTGACATGGCATGGAGCTGACTCTGGCGCGGCTGTGACATGGCATGGAGCTGACTCTGGCATAGCAGGCCGAGGTGTGACATGGCATGGAGCAGACTCAGGCGCGGCTGTGACATGGCATGGAGCAGACTCAGGCGTGGCTGTGACATGCCATGGAGCTGACTCTGACGCAGCTGTGACATGGCATGGAGCTGACTCTGGTGCGGCTGTGACATGGCATGGAGCTGACTCTGGTGCGGCTGTGACATGGCATGGAGCTGACTCTGGCATAGCAGGCCGAGGTGTGACATGGCATGGAGCAGACTCAGGAGCGGCTGTGACATGGCATGGAGCAGACTCAGGCGCGGCTGTGACATGGCATGGAGCAGACTCAGGCGTGGCTGTGACATGGCATGGAGCTGACTCTGACGCAGCTGTGACATGGCATGGAGCTGACTCTGGTGCGGCTGTGACATGGCATGGAGCTGACTCAGGCGCGGCTGTGACATGGCATGGAGCTGACTCAGGCGCGGCTGTGACATGGCATGGAGCTGACTCTGGCGCGGCTGTGACATGGCATGGAGCTGACTCTGGCGCGGCTGTGACATGGCATGGAGCTGACTCTGGCATAGCAGGCCGAGGTGTGACATGGCATGGAGGAGACTCAGGCGCGGCTGTGACATGGCATGGAGCAGACTCAGGCGTGGCTGTGACATGGCATGGAGCTGACTCTGACGCAGCTGTGACATGGCATGGAGCTGACTCTGGTGCGGCTGTGACATGGCATGGAGCTGACTCTGGCATAGCAGGCCGAGGTGTGACATGGCATGGAGCAGACTCAGGCGCGGCTGTGACATGGCATGGAGCTGACTCAGGCGCGGCTGTGACATGGCATGGAGCTGACTCAGGAACGGCTGTGACATGGCATGGAGCTGACTCTGGCGTGGCTGTGACATGGCATGGAGCTGACTCTGGCGCGGCTGTGACATGGCATGGAGCTGACTCTGGCGCGGCTGTGACATGGCATGGAGCTGACTCTGGCGCGGCTGTGACATGGCATGGAGCTGACTCTGGCGCAGCTGTGACATGGCATGGAGCTGACTCTGGCGCGGCTGTGACATGGCATGGAGCTGACTCTGGCGTGGCTGTGACATGGCATGGAGCTGACTCTGGCGCGGCTGTGACATGGCATGGAGCTGACTCTGGCATAGCAGGCCGAGGTGTGACATGGCATGGAGCAGACTCAGGCGCGGCTGTGACATGGCATGGAGCAGACTCAGGCGTGGCTGTGACATGGCATGGAGCTGACTCTGACGCGGCTGTGACATGGCATGGAGCTGACTCTGGTGCGGCTGTGACATGGCATGGAGCTGACTCTGGCGCGGCTGTGACATAGCATGGAGCTGACTCTGGCGCGGCTGTGACATGGCATGGAGCTGACTCTGGCATAGCAGGCCGAGGTGTGACATGGCATGGAGCAGACTCAGGCGCGGCTGTGACATGGCATGGAGCAGACTCAGGCGCGGCTGTGACATGGCATGGAGCTGACTCAGGCGCGGCTGTGACATGGCATGGAGCTGACTCTGGCGCGGCTGTGACATGGCATGGAGCTGACTCTGGCGCGGCTGTGACATGGCATGGAGCTGACTCTGGCATAGCAGGCCGAGGTGTGACATGGCATGGAGCAGACTCAGGCGCGGCTGTGACATGGCATGGAGCAGACTCAGGCGTGGCTGTGACATGGCATGGAGCTGACTCTGACGCAGCTGTGACATGGCATGGAGCTGACTCTGGTGCGGCTGTGACATGGCATGGAGCTGACTCTGGTGCGGCTGTGACATGGCATGGAGCTGACTCTGGCATAGCAGGCCGAGGTGTGACATGGCATGGAGCAGACTCAGGCGCGGCTGTGACATGGCATGGAGCAGACTCAGGCGCGGCTGTGACATGGCATGGAGCAGACTCAGGCGTGGCTGTGACATGGCATGGAGCTGACTCTGACGCAGCTGTGACATGGCATGGAGCTGACTCTGGTGCGGCTGTGACATGGCATGGAGCTGACTCAGGCGCGGCTGTGACATGGCATGGAGCTGACTCAGGCGCGGCTGTGACATGGCATGGAGCTGACTCAGGCGCGGCTGTGACATGGCATGGAGCTGACTCTGGCGCGGCTGTGACATGGCATGGAGCTGACTCTGGCGCGGCTGTGACATGGCATGGAGCTGACTCTGGCATAGCAGGCCGAGGTGTGACATGGCATGGAGGAGACTCAGGCGCGGCTGTGACATGGCATGGAGCAGACTCAGGCGTGGCTGTGACATGGCATGGAGCTGACTCTGACGCAGCTGTGACATGGCATGGAGCTGACTCTGGTGCGGCTGTGACATGGCATGGAGCTGACTCTGGCATAGCAGGCCGAGGTGTGACATGGCATGGAGCAGACTCAGGCGTGGCTGTGACATGGCATGGAGCAGACTCAAGCGCGGCTGTGACTTGGCATGGAGCTGACTCAGGCGCGGCTGTGACATGGCATGGAGCTGACTCTGGCGCGGCTGTGACATGGCATGGAGCTGACTCTGGCGCGGCTGTGACATGGCATGGAGCTGACTCTGGCATAGCAGGCCGAGGTGTGACTTGGCATGGAGCAGACTCAGGCGCGGCTGTGACATGGCATGGAGCAGACTCAGGCGTGGCTGTGACATGGCATGGAGCTGACTCTGACGCAGCTGTGACATGGCATGGAGCTGACTCTGGTGCGGCTGTGACATGGCACGGAGCAGACTCAGGCGTGGCTGTGACATGGCATGGAGCTGACTCTGGCGTGGTTGTGACATGGCATGGAGCTGACTCTGGCATAGCAGGCCGAGGTGTGACATGGCATGGAGCAGACTCAGGCGCGGCTGTGACATGGCATGGAGCAGACTCAGGCGTGGCTGTGACATGACATGGAGCTGACTCTGACGCAGCTGTGACATGGCATGGAGCTGACTCTGGCGCGGCTGTGACATGGCATGGAGTTGACTCTGGCGCGGCTGTGACATGGCATGGAGCAGACTCAGGTGTGGCTGTGACATGGCATGGAGCAGACTCAGGCGTGGCTGTGACATGGGCATGGCTGTGACATGGCATGGAGCTGACTCAGGCGTGGCTGTGACATGGCATGGAGCTGACTCAGGCGTGGCTGTGACATGGCATGGAGCAGACTCAGGCGTGGCTGTGACATAGCATGGAGCTGACTCTGGCGCGGCTGTGACATGGCATGGAGCTGACTCTGGCATAGCAGGCCGAGGTGTGACATGGCATGGAGCAGACTCAGGCGCGGCTGTGACATGGCATGGAGCAGACTCAGGCGCGGCTGTGACATGGCATGGAGCTGACTCAGGCGCGGCTGTGACATGGCATGGAGCTGACTCTGGCGCGGCTGTGACATGGCATGGAGCTGACTCTGGCGCGGCTGTGACATGGCATGGAGCTGACTCTGGCATAGCAGGCCGAGGTGTGACATGGCATGGAGCAGACTCAGGCGCGGCTGTGACATGGCATGGAGCAGACTCAGGCGTGGCTGTGACATGGCATGGAGCTGACTCTGACGCAGCTGTGACATGGCATGGAGCTGACTCTGGTGCGGCTGTGACATGGCATGGAGCTGACTCTGGTGCGGCTGTGACATGGCATGGAGCTGACTCTGGCATAGCAGGCCGAGGTGTGACATGGCATGGAGCAGACTCAGGCGCGGCTGTGACATGGCATGGATCAGACTCAGGCGCGGCTGTGACATGGCATGGAGCAGACTCAGGCGTGGCTGTGACATGGCATGGAGCTGACTCTGACGCAGCTGTGACATGGCATGGAGCTGACTCTGGTGCGGCTGTGACATGGCATGGAGCTGACTCAGGCGCGGCTGTGACATGGCATGGAGCTGACTCAGGCGCGGCTGTGACATGGCATGGAGCTGACTCAGGCGCGGCTGTGACATGGCATGGAGCTGACTCTGGCGCGGCTGTGACATGGCATGGAGCTGACTCTGGCGCGGCTGTGACATGGCATGGAGCTGACTCTGGCATAGCAGGCCGAGGTGTGACATGGCATGGAGGAGACTCAGGCGCGGCTGTGACATGGCATGGAGCAGACTCAGGCGTGGCTGTGACATGGCATGGAGCTGACTCTGACGCAGCTGTGACATGGCATGGAGCTGACTCTGGTGCGGCTGTGACATGGCATGGAGCTGACTCTGGCATAGCAGGCCGAGGTGTGACATGGCATGGAGCAGACTCAGGCGTGGCTGTGACATGGCATGGAGCAGACTCAAGCGCGGCTGTGACTTGGCATGGAGCTGACTCAGGCGCGGCTGTGACATGGCATGGAGCTGACTCTGGCGCGGCTGTGACATGGCATGGAGCTGACTCTGGCGCGGCTGTGACATGGCATGGAGCTGACTCTGGCATAGCAGGCCGAGGTGTGACTTGGCATGGAGCAGACTCAGGCGCGGCTGTGACATGGCATGGAGCAGACTCAGGCGTGGCTGTGACATGGCATGGAGCTGACTCTGACGCAGCTGTGACATGGCATGGAGCTGACTCTGGTGCGGCTGTGACATGGCACGGAGCAGACTCAGGCGTGGCTGTGACATGGCATGGAGCTGACTCTGGCGTGGTTGTGACATGGCATGGAGCTGACTCTGGCATAGCAGGCCGAGGTGTGACATGGCATGGAGCAGACTCAGGCGCGGCTGTGACATGGCATGGAGCAGACTCAGGCGTGGCTGTGACATGACATGGAGCTGACTCTGACGCAGCTGTGACATGGCATGGAGCTGACTCTGGCGCGGCTGTGACATGGCATGGAGTTGACTCTGGCGCGGCTGTGACATGGCATGGAGCAGACTCAGGTGTGGCTGTGACATGGCATGGAGCAGACTCAGGCGTGGCTGTGACATGGGCATGGCTGTGACATGGCATGGAGCTGACTCAGGCGTGGCTGTGACATGGCATGGAGCTGACTCAGGCGTGGCTGTGACATGGCATGGAGCAGACTCAGGCGTGGCTGTGACATGGCATGGAGCAGACTCAGGCGCGGCTGTGACATGGCATGGAGCTGACTCAGGCGCGGCTGTGACATGGCATGGAGCTGACTCTGGCGCGGCTGTGACATGGCATGGAGCTGACTCTGGCGCGGCTGTGACATGGCATGGAGCTGACTCTGGCGCGGCTGTGACATGGCATGGAGCTGACTCTGGCATAGCAGGCCGAGGTGTGACATGGCATGGAGCAGACTCAGGCGCGGCTGTGACATGGCATGGAGCAGACTCAGGCGCGGCTGTGACATGGCATGGAGCTGACTCAGGCGCGGCTGTGACATGGCATGGAGCTGACTCTGGCGCGGCTGTGACATGGCATGGAGCTGACTCTGGCGCGGCTGTGACATGGCATGGAGCTGACTCTGGCATAGCAGGCCGAGGTGTGACATGGCATGGAGCAGACTCAGGCGCGGCTGTGACATGGCATGGAGCAGACTCAGGCGTGGCTGTGACATGCCATGGAGCTGACTCTGACGCGGCTGTGACATGGCATGGAGCTGACTCTGGTGCGGCTGTGACATGGCATGGAGCTGACTCTGGTGCGGCTGTGACATGGCATGGAGCTGACTCTGGCATAGCAGGCCGAGGTGTGACATGGCATGGAGCAGACTCAGGCGCGGCTGTGACATGGCATGGAGCAGACTCAGGCGCGGCTGTGACATGGCATGGAGCAGACTCAGGCGTGGCTGTGACATGGCATGGAGCTGACTCTGACGCAGCTGTGACATGGCATGGAGCTGACTCTGGTGCGGCTGTGACATGGCATGGAGCTGACTCAGGCGCGGCTGTGACATGGCATGGAGCTGACTCAGGCGCGGCTGTGACATGGCATGGAGCTGACTCAGGCGCGGCTGTGACATGGCATGGAGCTGACTCTGGCGCGGCTGTGACATGGCATGGAGCTGACTCTGGCGCGGCTGTGACATGGCATGGAGCTGACTCTGGCATAGCAGGCCGAGGTGTGACATGGCATGGAGGAGACTCAGGCGCGGCTGTGACATGGCATGGAGCTGACTCAGGCGTGGCTGTGACATGGCATGGAGCTGACTCTGACGCAGCTGTGACATGGCATGGAGCTGACTCTGGTGCGGCTGTGACATGGCATGGAGCTGACTCTGGCATAGCAGGCCGAGGTGTGACATGGCATGGAGCAGACTCAGGCGCGGCTGTGACATGGCATGGAGCTGACTCAGGCGCGGCTGTGACATGGCATGGAGCTGACTCAGGAACGGCTGTGACATGGCATGGAGCTGACTCTGGCGCGGCTGTGACATGGCATGGAGCTGACTCTGGCGCGGCTGTGACATGGCATGGAGCTGACTCTGGCGCGGCTGTGACATGGCATGGAGCTGACTCTGGCGCGGCTGTGACATGGCATGGAGCTGACTCTGGCGCGGCTGTGACATGGCATGGAGCTGACTCTGGCGCGGCTGTGACATGGCATGGAGCTGACTCTGGCGCGGCTGTGACATGGCATGGAGCTGACTCTGGCATAGCAGGCCGAGGTGTGACATGGCATGGAGCAGACTCAGGCGCGGCTGTGACATGGCATGGAGCAGACTCAGGCGTGGCTGTGACATGGCATGGAGCTGACTCTGACGCGGCTGTGACATGGCATGGAGCTGACTCTGGTGCGGCTGTGACATGGCATGGAGCTGACTCTGGCATAGCAGGCCGAGGTGTGACATGGCATGGAGCAGACTCAGGCGCGGCTGTGACATGGCATGGAGCAGACTCAGGCGCGGCTGTGACATGGCATGGAGCTGACTCAGGCGCGGCTGTGACATGGCATGGAGCTGACTCTGGCGCGGCTGTGACATGGCATGGAGCTGACTCTGGCGCGGCTGTGACATGGCATGGAGCTGACTCTGGCGCGGCTGTGACATGGCATGGAGCTGACTCTGGCATAGCAGGCCGAGGTGTGATATGGCATGGAGCAGACTCAGGCGCGGCTGTGACATGGCATGGAGCAGACTCAGGCGTGGCTGTGACATGGCATGGAGCTGACTCTGACGCAGCTGTGACATGGCATGGAGCTGACTCTGGTGCGGCTGTGACATGGCATGGAGCTGACTCTGGTGCGGCTGTGACATGGCATGGAGCTGACTCTGGCATAGCAGGCCGAGGTGTGACATGGCATGGAGCAGACTCAGGCGCGGCTGTGACATGGCATGGAGCAGACTCAGGCGCGGCTGTGACATGGCATGGAGCAGACTCAGGCGTGGCTGTGACATGGCATGGAGCTGACTCTGACGCAGCTGTGACATGGCATGGAGCTGACTCTGGTGCGGCTGTGACATGGCATGGAGCTGACTCAGGCGCGGCTGTGACATGGCATGGAGCTGACTCAGGCGCGGCTGTGACATGGCATGGAGCTGACTCTGGCGCGGCTGTGACATGGCATGGAGCTGACTCTGGCGCGGCTGTGACATGGCATGGAGCTGACTCTGGCATAGCAGGCCGAGGTGTGACATGGCATGGAGGAGACTCAGGCGCGGCTGTGACATGGCATGGAGCAGACTCAGGCGTGGCTGTGACATGGCATGGAGCTGACTCTGACGCAGCTGTGACATGGCATGGAGCTGACTCTGGTGCGGCTGTGACATGGCATGGAGCTGACTCTGGCATAGCAGGCCGAGGTGTGACATGGCATGGAGCAGACTCAGGCGTGGCTGTGACATGGCATGGAGCAGACTCAGGCGCGGCTGTGACTTGGCATGGAGCTGACTCAGGCGCGGCTGTGACATGGCATGGAGCTGACTCTGGCGCGGCTGTGACATGGCATGGAGCTGACTCTGGCGCGGCTGTGACATGGCATGGAGCTGACTCTGGCATAGCAGGCCGAGGTGTGACTTGGCATGGAGCAGACTCAGGCGCGGCTGTGACATGGCATGGAGCAGACTCAGGCGTGGCTGTGACATGGCATGGAGCTGACTCTGACGCAGCTGTGACATGGCATGGAGCTGACTCTGGTGCGGCTGTGACATGGCACGGAGCAGACTCAGGCGTGGCTGTGACATGGCATGGAGCTGACTCTGGCGTGGTTGTGACATGGCATGGAGCTGACTCTGGCATAGCAGGCCGAGGTGTGACATGGCATGGAGCAGACTCAGGCGCGGCTGTGACATGGCATGGAGCAGACTCAGGCGTGGCTGTGACATGACATGGAGCTGACTCTGACGCAGCTGTGACATGGCATGGAGCTGACTCTGGCGCGGCTGTGACATGGCATGGAGTTGACTCTGGCGCGGCTGTGACATGGCATGGAGCAGACTCAGGTGTGGCTGTGACATGGCATGGAGCAGACTCAGGCGTGGCTGTGACATGGGCATGGCTGTGACATGGCATGGAGCTGACTCAGGCGTGGCTGTGACATGGCATGGAGCTGACTCAGGCGTGGCTGTGACATGGCATGGAGCAGACTCAGGCGTGGCTGTGACATGGCATGGAGCAGACTCAGGCGCGGCTGTGACATGGCATGGAGCTGACTCAGGCGCGGCTGTGACATGGCATGGAGCTGACTCTGGCGCGGCTGTGACATGGCATGGAGCTGACTCTGGCGCGGCTGTGACATGGCATGGAGCTGACTCTGGCGCGGCTGTGACATGGCATGGAGCTGACTCTGGCATAGCAGGCCGAGGTGTGACATGGCATGGAGCAGACTCAGGCGCGGCTGTGACATGGCATGGAGCAGACTCAGGCGCGGCTGTGACATGGCATGGAGCTGACTCAGGCGCGGCTGTGACATGGCATGGAGCTGACTCTGGCGTGGCTGTGACATGGCATGGAGCTGACTCTGGCGCGGCTGTGACATGGCATGGAGCTGACTCTGGCATAGCAGGCCGAGGTGTGACATGGCATGGAGCAGACTCAGGCGCGGCTGTGACATGGCATGGAGCAGACTCAGGCGTGGCTGTGACATGCCATGGAGCTGACTCTGACGCGGCTGTGACATGGCATGGAGCTGACTCTGGTGCGGCTGTGACATGGCATGGAGCTGACTCTGGTGCGGCTGTGACATGGCATGGAGCTGACTCTGGCATAGCAGGCCGAGGTGTGACATGGCATGGAGCAGACTCAGGCGCGGCTGTGACATGGCATGGAGCAGACTCAGGCGCGGCTGTGACATGGCATGGAGCAGACTCAGGCGTGGCTGTGACATGGCATGGAGCTGACTCTGACGCAGCTGTGACATGGCATGGAGCTGACTCTGGTGCGGCTGTGACATGGCATGGAGCTGACTCAGGCGCGGCTGTGACATGGCATGGAGCTGACTCAGGCGCGGCTGTGACATGGCATGGAGCTGACTCAGGCGCGGCTGTGACATGGCATGGAGCTGACTCTGGCGCGGCTGTGACATGGCATGGAGCTGACTCTGGCGCGGCTGTGACATGGCATGGAGCTGACTCTGGCATAGCAGGCCGAGGTGTGACATGGCATGGAGGAGACTCAGGCGCGGCTGTGACATGGCATGGAGCTGACTCAGGCGTGGCTGTGACATGGCATGGAGCTGACTCTGACGCAGCTGTGACATGGCATGGAGCTGACTCTGGTGCGGCTGTGACATGGCATGGAGCTGACTCTGGCATAGCAGGCCGAGGTGTGACATGGCATGGAGCAGACTCAGGCGCGGCTGTGACATGGCATGGAGCTGACTCAGGCGCGGCTGTGACATGGCATGGAGCTGACTCAGGAACGGCTGTGACATGGCATGGAGCTGACTCTGGCGTGGCTGTGACATGGCATGGAGCTGACTCTGGCGCGGCTGTGACATGGCATGGAGCTGACTCTGGCGCGGCTGTGACATGGCATGGAGCTGACTCTGGCGCGGCTGTGACATGGCATGGAGCTGACTCTGGCGCGGCTGTGACATGGCATGGAGCTGACTCTGGCGCGGCTGTGACATGGCATGGAGCTGACTCTGGCGCGGCTGTGACATGGCATGGAGCTGACTCTGGCATAGCAGGCCGAGGTGTGACATGGCATGGAGCAGACTCAGGCGCGGCTGTGACATGGCATGGAGCAGACTCAGGCGTGGCTGTGACATGGCATGGAGCTGACTCTGACGCGGCTGTGACATGGCATGGAGCTGACTCTGGTGCGGCTGTGACATGGCATGGAGCTGACTCTGGCATAGCAGGCCGAGGTGTGACATGGCATGGAGCAGACTCAGGCGCGGCTGTGACATGGCATGGAGCAGACTCAGGCGCGGCTGTGACATGGCATGGAGCTGACTCAGGCGCGGCTGTGACATGGCATGGAGCTGACTCTGGCGCGGCTGTGACATGGCATGGAGCTGACTCTGGCGCGGCTGTGACATGGCATGGAGCTGACTCTGGCGCGGCTGTGACATGGCATGGAGCTGACTCTGGCATAGCAGGCCGAGGTGTGATATGGCATGGAGCAGACTCAGGCGCGGCTGTGACATGGCATGGAGCAGACTCAGGCGTGGCTGTGACATGGCATGGAGCTGACTCTGACGCAGCTGTGACATGGCATGGAGCTGACTCTGGTGCGGCTGTGACATGGCATGGAGCTGACTCTGGCATAGCAGGCCGAGGTGTGACATGGCATGGAGCAGACTCAGGCGCGGCTGTGACATGGCATGGAGCAGACTCAGGCGTGGCTGTGACATGGCATGGAGCTGACTCTGACGCAGCTGTGACATGGCATGGAGCTGACTCTGGTGCGGCTGTGACATGGCATGGAGCTGACTCAGGCGCGGCTGTGACATGGCATGGAGCTGACTCAGGCGCGGCTGTGACATGGCATGGAGCTGACTCAGGCGCGGCTGTGACATGGCATGGAGCTGACTCTGGCGCGGCTGTGACATGGCATGGAGCTGACTCTGGCGCGGCTGTGACATGGCATGGAGCTGACTCTGGCATAGCAGGCCGAGGTGTGACATGGCATGGAGGAGACTCAGGCGCGGCTGTGACATGGCATGGAGCAGACTCAGGCGTGGCTGTGACATGGCATGGAGCTGACTCTGACGCAGCTGTGACATGGCATGGAGCTGACTCTGGTGCGGCTGTGACATGGCATGGAGCTGACTCTGGCATAGCAGGCCGAGGTGTGACATGGCATGGAGCAGACTCAGGCGTGGCTGTGACATGGCATGGAGCAGACTCAGGCGCGGCTGTGACTTGGCATGGAGCTGACTCAGGCGCGGCTGTGACATGGCATGGAGCTGACTCAGGCGCGGCTGTGACATGGCATGGAGCTGACTCAGGAACGGCTGTGACATGGCATGGAGCTGACTCAGGAACGGCTGTGACATGGCATGGAGCTGACTCAGGAACGGCTGTGACATGGCATGGAGCTGACTCTGGCGCGGCTGTGACATGGCATGGAGCTGACTCTGGCGCGGCTGTGACATGGCATGGAGCTGACTCTGGCGCGGCTGTGACATGGCATGGAGCTGACTCTGGCGCGGCTGTGACATGGCATGGAGCTGACTCTGGCGCGGCTGTGACATGGCATGGAGCTGACTCTGGCGCGGCTGTGACATGGCATGGAGCTGACTCTGGCGCGGCTGTGACATGGCATGGAGCTGACTCTGGCGCGGCTGTGACATGGCATGGAGCTGACTCTGGCATAGCAGGCCGAGGTGTGACATGGCATGGAGCAGACTCAGGCGCGGCTGTGACATGGCATGGAGCAGACTCAGGCGTGGCTGTGACATGGCATGGAGCTGACTCTGACGCGGCTGTGACATGGCATGGAGCTGACTCTGGTGCGGCTGTGACATGGCATGGAGCAGACTCAGGCGTGGCTGTGACATGGCATGGAGCTGACTCTGGCGTGGTTGTGACATGGCATGGAGCTGACTCTGGCATAGCAGGCCGAGGTGTGACATGGCATGGAGCAGACTCAGGCGCGGCTGTGACATGGCATGGAGCAGACACAGGCGTGGCTGTGACATGACATGGAGCTGACTCTGACGCGGCTGTGACATGGCATGGAGCTGACTCTGACGCGGCTGTGACATGGCATGGAGTTGACTCTGGCGCGGCTGTGACATGGCATGGAGCTGACTCTGGCGCGGCTGTGACATGGCATGGAGTTGACTCTGGCGCGGCTGTGACATGGCATGGAGCTGACTCTGGCGTGGCTGTGACATGGCATGGAGCTGACTCTGGCGCGGCTGTGACGTGGAACTCTGGCTCGGCGGCCATGACGTGGAACTCTGGCTCGGCGGCCATGACGTGGAACTCTGGCTCGGCGGCCATGACGTGGAACTCTGGCTCGGCGGCCATGACGTGGAACTCTGGCTCGGCATCCAACTCCCCCACATTGAAGGATGAACCACATATCAGTAGGGCAAGGTCGATAAATTGAGTCAGGCTGTAGGTACTCCGGCCGTCAGGCATCAAGGAGGAGATTGGCTCATTCAGCCCAAAGCAAAAACAGTCCTTGAGGGTAGTCTCATTAAAATCGACACTGCTGGCCAGAGCAAAAAAGTCCTCTACATATTCCTCCAGGGACATAATTCCCCTGACATAAACGAAGAAGTCGAACTGCTGAGTTCATTTTGCGGTCAGGTATTCTGTAACAATGCTGGCAATGATAGGCAGACGGTGATGATGAAGTGTAGAACCCAAGTGCAGTGTTTATTTACATCAACGTGAAATCCAGAAACCGTGAACAGAAAATATAAACATGAACTAAACTTGACTTGACTTGACTTGACTACCAAACAATGTTACATAAACACAATACCTGACAATGGACAATGGCAAACATGAGGCTTAAATACATGGACAAGGAGAAACATGACAATGATAACCAATGACAAGACAGAACTGATAACAAGGTAACAAGACAATAAACCAGTGAAAGCAAGACACATGAACATGGAGGGAAAAATTAAATAACATGACCTGACACAGGGAAACAGGAAATAACATGACATGGAACACATGACTATAAGACATTAGCACAAAACATGAACAAAAACACATAAAACCATGACAGTACATGGATTTTTGATAAATGTTTTTATTATTTTGCACATTATCGTCAACTAAAATAGGCCATGTTATTTTTGTCGACAATAATTTAAAAAACCTGTGAAAAATTAACACTGAAAATTAGCATGATTATTTTATTTTTTTTCAAAGGTACTAAGAATCTTTAATAGCATCATTGAGAAACAGGAACGGTTAAGAGGAACTGGAATCATTAAATTCCTTACTGTTTCCATCCCTACGCTGCTATAGCCTAAGGCAACATTCAACAAACGTGCCATCATTTACCACAACATCATAAAATAGTGTGCTAGAGGCCATATTGCACTCAATTCTCTGGGTACATGTAACATGTTAAGTCCAAATGACCAGACGAAAGTGCTACGGGCTCACCACATCCCAGCTGTAAAGATATATGAACCATTTCACAGAGGCGTGTCCAATTAATTATGGATGGCATCCCTGAAAACACAGCAAAGCTACAGCAATGCCCTTTGCCTCCCTTTAAAAACCGCATGCAGATGGCAATCAGAAATACAGTGGGCATCCTTGCCACCTCATTTCAACATAAGTTACAGACTTAATAAATTTCTTTCTAAAGCTTATTGTTGCCTCTTTGAGGGTTTGCAACAGGCTTTAATGTCAGAGAGAAGAAAAGGAGGGAAAGTCAATACTCCTGCCAATCTCTTCATTTTGAGCTGTGGCACCTTGCTGGAGGAATTGTGAAAAGGCCTGTTCCCCTAAATCATTCAGAGGGGAAGTCACACACCTGTTTCCTCAAATGAATTGAACTGCTCTTGGCTGGGTGATTCAGCCAGTGCATGCCGACCCAAAACAACAAAGCCAGTGGCAACAACTACAGTGTGGCGTAAACAGTACGGCAAAACTCTCAAAAGGGGGAAACTAATGTTACTAATTGCTTAGTGAGAAGTTAGCACATTTAATAACAAGTAACAGCAGCAGCTAATTTCCTGTTATTGTTTTCTAAGGGTCTGCATCATCACCCATTTGATTCAGTGCAATTAATGGTAGATTAAAAGACTACACATTAGAGGTCAACCAATATATCGGTTTTGCCAATTAATCGGCACTGATAAGAGATTTCTGGAACTATCGGTTATCTGCAAAAATCCATACCGATAGTTTTTCCCCGTTGCGTCTGGTGCTGGAGCGGCTGGGAAGGGTCCGCTGTCGTAATACAGTATGAGAGCGGCCGATTTTTTATTTCTAGAGGCGAAATAAAAATATAGAGTCAGGGTTATCACTAAACTGATGCCTTGTGGTGTTTGTTTTGACACGTGAGACTACACTCTGCATGGAGCGGAACACTTCAGATGCGGATTTAAAACATTAACAATGAAAATGTATGTATACAATACACTACAGTACACGTTGTCATATCATTATAAAGTAATTAATTTGTTGACTAGATGCTGCATTAGTAGAGAACAGCAGTATGGTTGCCGACAAGGCTGAGAGGACACTAACATTAAAGCTAACCTCAAGTGGTTAGAACAATGTGACAAAAATACATGCAAGTCCTACCCAAATGTTTAAATGTCACGATTGTTACTATTACCATCTATTTGCATTAGTTTACATCCAGCTATTCACGTTTATGCATTTGTTAGCCAGCTAAGTTGCATTTTTAAATCTAGTGACGTGAGAAAGCAAATTAATATCTTCATGCAGCCGAGAGAAACATATAAACAAATCAGAAAGGAATCTGATTTCAATTCAATTTTTTTATCCTCACTGTAATACGATGATTTCAGATCGATCACATTCTTGCGCTAAAAAAGGCTAGACACAGTGCAAAAAATACAGTTTAACAGAAAGCAGTTGTCTCAAGATGCTTTTAAAGTTGTTTTTAATTAGACACATCATCTGAAAAACAACGCTCCTTTCACAAGACACTGAATAAACAAAAACAAAGGGAAACAAAGACGTTCGTCTAAATAGAAAAACAAATGGATAGTTGCAAAAGCGTTCGGTGTGAACAGCCCCTTACAGTTGGTGGAGGTCTTTGGCCATTGCGTCTTGCTCTCTTAGAAGCATTTCTCAGATTAAGCAATGAGTTGTTTAAATGCTTTGTCAGGAAAGATGTTCAACTTGGAAATGTGTGTCTCAAGATCCTCGTGTTCGGTTCCAGTCTGTGTTCCATCTGTTTGAACAGCCCCTGGCCTGGGCTCATAGTCTGAGCCGCTTCACCACTGAGTTCAGCCAAATACCACTACCATCTGTGAATATTTGTACTCTACATACAACTGTACTGAATTTAAAAAATGTAGTATTTCGTTGTTATTATGAAGCTTGAGTCTGGAGTAGTAGGAATCAGTGCAAGTGTAACACCACGTGAACTGTCAATTGAAGTGTTTTCCCCCCTCATTTTACTTTTGACATTAGTTGAAAATGAAATGCTCTTTTTTTTAACATCCAGGATAGGAATGTTCTATGCAATAATATAACGGTGCTTAATGGTTTATGTATTTATTGCGCCCTCTTGTGGACTAAGGAAACAACATCAATTTAAAAATCAGCTGACTTTAAAATTTGAATATTAGTTTATATATACTAATATTTATATATTTATTTCATTTAAAAAAGTACAATACATTTTCATGGTTCAGTCAGCACTGTTCGTAACTACTTTGAGTGTTATTTTTTCAATCAGTATGAGTTTCAAAAACTATCGGTTGATTAATCGGTTATCGGCAGGTACTGCCCAACTTAGTTATCGGTATCGGTAAAATCCACTGTCGGTCGACCTCTACTACACATGCTGTGTAAGACCAATTCAGTTCCTCATTGATGTTAATTATTTCGGTGGTGTTGTTTGTTTTTTGCAATTCAACGCCTCTCTGTCGTCAATGCAAATAGTTGTATAATCCGTCTAGGGTCAAGAAGAGACATCAATACATTTTCTTTGAAAAGAAACATCTAAACCTGGAAGGTCATCAAATATCAATACATTAATTATTGGTAGGCACGTAATTTTTTTAAAGCATTTTTAAAGCATCGAAGGTTTTTGTAATTTTTCAAGAATGAACAGCGATGTTGATCAGTTTGCAGGTTAGTGTATGAAATGGTGAAAGTGCGAAAAACGGAATAATTAGAAATGGCAATGTTTATTATGCTATTTCTCTGTATATAGTCTTGAATAGGTTTCAGTCATGCTGTCAAACCACAAAAAGACATACTTGTAACTGAAAATACATTGTGTTTGAAAGATACATATACACAATACAGTATAGGGGTGCACCGATCGATCAGCCACCGATCTAAATCAGCCGATCTTCGTCTTAAGTCTGTGATCGGCGATCGTGCCAAGAATCAAGTCAGATATTTTTGCAGCATGCAGGGAATAATACCTACACTGCTACTCTAATGAATGAGTGCTTTCTCAGCTCTTAATGCGTGACAGTGTGGCCTCTGGAGGGTGAATTGTTGGTAATTCTAAGTATTCACGAATGTAAACTTTCAGACATGCTGTTATTCAGATGAATATGCAGGTTTGTTTTTAAAAATGTGTAAGATTTATATATGTATGAATATTAAGTTTTAAGAGTCATTAAGGTAGTAATTCTGACTGGCTGCACTGTCAGCACGGTGAGGATAAAGAGACTGCAAACTGGTATAAAAACGAATTAAACAACAAATAAACATGCGTATACAAATCTTAGTATACATTTTGTAACGTAAGTCATGACAATGAGACATTGTGTTTGAGCGTTAGAGACTGTTTGAGCAATCATGAGCACTTTCAGCTTCGCTCCCTTCAATATGCTCCCAGGCTGTGTCAATCAAACATGCATGCTCTCCAGATGCTCTCAATATCTCATCAGTCTCTCATCTCAGCGCTATTCTGTGAGGATCCTAATTTAAATCAGATTAATGTTGGTCACATTACCACTAATCACAGTAATTACATTTTAACCATAACTGCACCACATCTTCAGGCATTTGCTTAATAATTAGTGATTTGTGTTACAGCAAATCACCAAAGACAGTAAACAAATCATAGATATTAATGATTTCTCACTGGAGCAGTTTTAGAGCTTGTAATGGATTTATTTTTCTTATTTTTGAACGTATCTCTGCTGTGTGTGATGCTCTCATGGTTTTTACTGCTTACCAGTATGTCACAATGACCTTTTGATATTGACAACAGAACTATTCATAACTGTTTCAAAACAATAAATGTTAGCAATTCACAATTAATGTAATTTTAATGTAATTTTGGTAATACTTTATAAAAAGCTTCCATTTGTTAACATTAGTTAATGTATTAGGTAACATGAAAAAACAATTAACAATATTTTTTTACAGCCTTTCTTAATTATAATGTTAGTTAATAAAATTACAATTGTTCATTGTTAGTTCATGTTAGTTCATAGTGCATTAACTATTGTGAACTAGTAACATTTTTATATTAAAAATGTAATAGTATATGTTGTAACTAACATTAAGTTCATTATGTTAACTATAATAATGTTGTTAAATAATGTTAACAAATGGAACCTTTTTGTAAAGTGTTATCGTACTTTTACTGTGTGGGGCATAAACATATAACCGCACAATAAAGTGGCAAAGGGCACTTAAAAAAAAAAAAAAAAAAATCGGTATTGGCTGATCTTAGTGTTAAAAAATCGGAGATCCGTATCGGCCTCAAATTTCCTGATTGATGCACCACTAATACAGTATATCAACCAGTGATGGCTAGAGTATATAATCTATGTCCTTTGATCATGCTTTGGATTGAATTTAATGGAAAACTATGCGAGTTGCATGTTTTCGTATAGTATGCTCTGTGCCGTGGCAGAATTTTGAGCAGCCTCCAGACTCAGCTGGGCTCCGCTAAGAGATGGCGAGCAGCGGTGTGCTTACCTACATAGGAAATCATTCTTCCTAAATTTAGAACATGCCATGCCACTCACATTTTTGTTATGTTGAGAAATACACTCAGTGACCACTTTATTAGGTACCCCTGTACACCTACTTATTCATGCGATTATCTAATCAGCCAATCGTGTGGCAGAAGTGCAATACATAAAATCATGCAGATACGGGTCAGGAGCTTCATTTAATGTTCACATCAACCATCAGAATGGGGAAAAACTGTGATTTCAGTGATTTTGACCGTGGCATGATTTTTAGTGCCAGACGGGCTGGTTTGAGCATTTCTTTAACTGCTGATCTCCTGGGATTTTCACATACAACAGTCTCTAGAATTTACTCAGAATGGTGCCAAAACAAAAAACATCCAGTGAGCGGCAGTTCTATGGACAGAAAGGCCTTGTTGATGATAGAGGTCAACGGAGAATGGCCAGACTGGTTCGAGCTGACAGAAAGGCTACGGTAACTCAGATAAATCCTCTGTACAATTGTAGTGAGCAGAATAGCATCTCAGAATGCTCAACACATTGAACCTTAAGGTGGATGGGCTACAACTGCAGAAAACCATGTCAGGTTCCACTGTCTGCCAAGAACAGAAATCTGAGGCTACAGTGGGCACAATGGCACAGGCTCACCAAAACTGGACAGTTAAAGACTGGAAAAACATAGCCTGGTCTGATGAATCTTGACTTCTGCTGAGGTACACAGATGGTAGGCCCACTGTAGTCTCAGCTTCAGTAGGTGTACAGGTGTTCCTAAAAGAAAGTGGTCACTGAATGTACACTACCATTCAAAAGTTTTGAAACACATGACTGAAATGTTTCTCATGATCTTAAAAATCTTTTGATCTGAAGGCGTATGCTTAAATGTTTGAAATTAGTTTTATAGACAAAAATATAATTGTGCTAACATATTAATTTATTTAATTACAAAACTAAAATTGTATTTAAAAAAAAAAAAATAGTTTTTGAAATTGATGACTTGGACCAAATAATAAAGAAAAGCAGCCAATAAGTGCCCAACATAGATGGGAACTCCTTCAATACTGTTTAAAAAGCATCCCAGGGTGATACCTCAAGAAGTTGGTTGAGAAAATGTCAAGAGTACATGTCTGCAAATTCTAGGCAAAGGGTGACTACTTTGAAGATGCTAAAATATAACAGAGTTTTGATTTGTTTAGGATTTTGTTTAGTCACAACATAATTCCCATAGTTCCATTTATGTTATTCCATAGTTTTGATGACTTTACTATTATTCTAATATGTGATGAAAAAAATTATAATAAAGAATGAGTAAGTGTTTCAAAACTTTTGACCGGTAGTGTATATATAAAGAGACAAAAAAAATATTTTGGGCAAATATTAGCCTTATTTTTATCTGGAAAAAAAGTCCTGATATATATCAATAATCATCTGGAAAATTTTCATATTATCAATGCATGAAAAAGGCATCGATCCCAAGCCTAATTTAAACCTTTTATGTCAAGATTAATCTGAATTCATAATACTCAGTAATGTGCCACATTTCTGATTAAGATGGGATGTCCAATGAGAGTATTGATTTTATCCATAGTGACTTGATTGGATTGTGAAAAGAGGGTTTTACATTCCAAAGCAGAGCTTAAATGGCTAACAGAGGCTAAACAGCTATTTGGCTTTAAAGGGATAGTTCACCCAAAAATGAAAATTCTCTCATCATTTACTCACCCTCATGCCATCCCTTTCTTCAGCAGAACACAAACAAAGATTTTTAGAAAAATATCTCAGCTCTGTAGGTCCATACAATGCAAGTGAATGGTAATCAGACCTTTGTAGCTCCAAAAATCACATAAAGGACACATAGAAATAATTAATAAAACTCCAGTGGTTAAAACCATATCTTCAGAAGGGATATAATAGGTGTGGGTGAGAAACTGATCAAAATTTAAGCCCTTTTTTTAACTGTAAATCTCCACTTTCACTTTTACATCTGAAAGTCACATGTGGCGCCTATATATATATATATATATATATATATATATATATATATATATATATATATTTTCTATTATTATTTTTTTTTTTCACATTTTAGAATAATAGTAAAGTCATCAAAACTATGGAATAACATAAATGGAACTATGGGAATTATGTTGTGACTAAACAAAATCCAAAATAAATCAAAACTGTGTTACATTTTAGCATCTTCAAAGTAGTCACCCTTTGCCTAGAATTTGCAGACATGTACTCTTGACATTTTCTCAATCAACTTCTTAAGGTGTCACCCTGGGATGCTTTTTAAACAGTATTGAAGGAGTTCCCATCTATGTTGGGCACTTATTGGCTGCTTTTCTTTATTATTTGGTCCAAGTCATCAATTTCAAAAACTTTTTATTTTAAATTAAATGTTAGTTTTATAATGAAATAAATTTATATGGTGGCACAATTATATTTTTGTCTACAAAACTAATTTCAAACATTTAAACATACGCCTTCAGATCAAAATATTTTTAAGATCATGAGAATCTTGAAAACAGTTGAAAGCTATCTGGTTCCTTAAATGAAGCTTAACATTGTCTTTGTTTTTGAGTTGCCACAGTATGCAATAGATTGGCATGTCTTAAGGTCAATATTAGGTCAAAAATGGCAAAGAAGAAACAGCTTTCTCTAGAAACTCATCAGTCAATCATTGTTTTGAGGAATGAAGGCTATACAATGCTTGAAACTGCCAAAAAAAAAAAAAGGTGTACACTACAGTCTTCAAAGACAAAGGACAACTGGCTCAAACAAGGACAGAAAGAGATGTGGAAGGCCAGATGTACAACTAAACAAGAGGATAAGTACATCAGAGTCTCTAGTTTGAGAAATAGACGCCTCACATGTCCTCAGCTGACAGCTTTATTGAATTCTACCCGCTCAACACCAGTTTCATGTACAACAGTAAAGAGAAGACTCAGGGGTGCAGGCCTTATGGGAAGAATTGCAAAGAAAAAGCCACTTTTGAAACAGAAAAACAAAAAGAAATTGTTAGAGTGGGCAAAGAAACACAGACATTGGATAGTGTTATGGATCTTAACCCCGTTGAGCTTTTGTGGGATCAGCTAGACCGTAAGGTGCGTGAAAAGTGCCCGACAAGACAGCCACACCTATGGCAAGTGCTACAGGAAGCATGGGGTGAAATGTCACCTAAGTATCTGGACAAACTGACAGCTAGAATGCCAAGGATCTGCAAAGCTGTCATTGCTGCACGTGGAGGAGATGAGAACTCTTTGAAGTAGATAAGAAGCTCTGAAAAAAAAAAAAAGTCAAACTGTAACAGTAATTTTTCACATTATTAATGACCTGACTATACATTGTGATCAGTTGAATGCCACTTTGGTGAATAAAAGTACCAATTTCTTTTGATAAGAGCAAAATCTGTACATAATTCCAAACTTTTGGCCGCCAGTGTATATCACATTAAAATTGATTTATGTATATATTAGCCTTTCATCGATATATCGGTATCGGCGTATATGTTTACCGATATGCGCGGAAATGAAAACTTTTTTTCAGAACATATATTGCTGAAAACAATGCTTTAGAATTGGTGTCATTACGTAGCTTGTCCAGCAGAGCGCGCGCCGACTCCATTGTTTACAGAGCTGACTCTGAGCTGACGGTGGCTCTGCAGACAGGGCGGAGTTAAGCGGTGCGGAGTTGAGTGGTGTCTTCTCAGTAAGTTGCTAACTAGCTTGTGAAATACATACTGGAAAGTTAATAAACAATGACCCCATCATTTTCCCTTTTCGATATAACTAATATAACGTTAACCCTGTCCCTGACAACCATGTCACTCATGTCTGTTTGCTGTTAGCCAGCTATAGTTTGTCAGTGCAGTAATGTAGCAGATTGAAAGGTAAACATCAGAGCATCTATTTGCAGCTCAGTAGACAACAGTGCGGTGGTGGATTGTGTATGTTGAGTGTTGATTTCACGCTATGTTGTTACCTAGGTGGTGAGACACAATGCTGGTCCATCTTTTACTTTCCATGACAACGAGCTCATAGCTAACTCGCTAACCACGTAGCTACTTTCATTGCTTGTCAGCTGAGTGGAAGCTAATGTGCAAACATGTATTCACCAAACTGTTTTGTTTAGAATTCACAGTTTGGTACCCCCTTCAACAAACAATTCCAGTTGTAGCATTTATAATATGTAATATTTAAAAGTCTGGTATTCCACCATTGAAAGTTTCCCATGAACTTGTATAGCAGAATACAGTGTAACACCGCTGCTGCTGTTTATCTCTTGTCTCAGCAGGTGTAAATGCTTCTTGTTTTACAACCTGCCAATAATTGACTGGCAGTATTAAAATAATCAGCATTTGACTGATATAAACAGTACTACTGATGATTATTTAGCTATTTATTTTATTTTTATTTATTCTTTATTTTAATGGTCAGCATTTAACTGATACTAAACAGTACTGATGTTTAGTTAGCTATTTATTTATTTTTTTATTTATTCTTTATTTTAATGGTCAGCATTTGACTGATACAAAACATTACTGATGTTTATTTAGCTATTTATTTTATTTGAATTCTTTATTTTAATGGTCAGCAACTGACTGATACTAAACATACAGTACTGATGTTTTTTAAGCTATTTATTTTATTTTTATTTATTCTTTATTTTCTCAGTGTTCATTTCTAGAATTTGTTGACAATGTATAATAATAATGTCAAAAATTCTTTTATAAAAATATTTGTTTAAGAAAGCAGCCTTCTGAGTACATTTGCATAGTCATATCGGTGCAAAATCGGTGAACAATCCACATAGAAAAGGTTTGTTTTCATTCCAGCTTAAAAATTAACTATATTGGCCACTATATCGGTAATCGGTGAATTTTCCCCCTCTAAAATTGGTATCAGTCTCAAAAATCCCATATCGGTCAAGCTCTAATATATATATAGAGATGGCACCAAGTATGGCTGCTGCGTTGCGAGCTCCGACACAACATAGTAGTGTTTTGTTTGTTTTGTTCACAATTCTTATGTTTTTTGTCTTGGATGTTGTCTGCCTTATTGTCTACGACAGACAAACACTTTTGGACATTGGTTCAGCAATTTCACACCGTAAACCGGACTTCAAATTCCTCAATGCCGACCCGCTGTTTACAAACACGCAAGCGGAGCCCTTTGTCTGGGCTGCCCGGCCGCGGAAACTCAAAAGGAAAAGGGGAAACAGAGCCGGCGTTCTCATCAGAGTAAGACGCTGCGCAAATCGACCCCCGCTACCCACTATTCTACTGGCAAATGTTACGTCTCTGGATAACAAGCTCTGCGAGCTGAAAGCGCGGATCTCTTTCCAACGAGAGACGAGGGACTGCTGCATTATCTGCCTTACGGAAACTTGGATGTCTGCGGAGATTCCAGACTCAGCCATTGAACCCGCGGGGTTCTCCGTGTACCGAACGGACAGAGCGAAAGACCTCTCAGGTAAAAGCAGAGGTGGTGGAGTATGTTTTATGATCAACAAATCCTGGTGTGATCAGAGGAACGTACATTCTATCAAGTCTTTCTGCTCTCCTGATCTGGAATTTCTTATGCTTCTGTGTCAACCATTCTGGCTACCGAGGGAATTCACAGTGGTCATTATCACTGCTGTGTACATCCCGCCACAAGCCGACACAGACCGGACACTCAAGGAACTGTATGGGAGTATAAGTGAGCAGGAAACCGCGCACCCTGAGGCCGCGTTCATTGTGACCGGGGAAAGCCAGTTTCAAATCAGTCGCACCAAAATACCACCAGCACATTAGTTTCAACACACGAGGGGACCGGGTTTTGGACCATTGCTACTCTCCCTTCCGGGATGGCTACAAATCCCTCCCCCGCCCACCATTTGGCAAATCGGACCACTCTTCCATTCTGCTTCTGCCCGCTTACAGGCAGAAACTGAAACAGGAAGCACCCACCCTCAGAACGATCCAGTGCTGGTCGGACCAATCAGACTCTACGCTACAAGACTGTTTTGATCACACGGACTGGGAGATGTTCCGGTCCGCCTCTGATGACGACATCGAGCTTTACGCTGATAGCGTAATGTGTTTCATCAAAAAGTGCGTGGAGGACGTGGTTCCAACCAGAGCAATACGGATCTATCAGAATCAGAAACCATGGATAAATAATGATGTTCGCACAGCACTTAATGTGTGGACCTCCGCTTTTAATTCCGGGAACGCGGAGGAGCATAAACAAGCCAGTTATGCCCTCCGAAAAACTATCAGAACCGCAAAACGCCAGTACAGGAGCAAGATTGAAGGACAGTTTAACACCACCAACTCTAGAAGCATGTGGCAGGGAATTACCATCATCACGGACTTTAAAGGGAATAAAAACTCCAACATGAACACTGCTGCCTCTCTCCCAGATGAGCTAAATACTTTTTATGCTCGTTTTGAGGGAAATAACACCGCCCTCGCGGAGAGAGCTCTCGCGGCCGAGGTTAGTTCATTCTCCGTCTCTGTAGCGGATGTAACCCGATCCTTCCGATGGGTGAATATCCGCAAAGCCGGGGGCCCATACGGCATTCCGGGCCGCATCATCAGAGCGTGCGCGAACCAGCTGGCTGGTGTTTTTACAGACATTTTCAACCTTTCCCTCTCTTTGTCTGTAGTCCCCACATGCTTTAAAACATCCACCATTGTGCCTGTTCCAAAGCAATCAAAAATAACTTGCTTAAATGACTGGCGTCCTGTTGCTCTGACCCCCATCATCAGCAAATGCTTTGAGAGACTAATCAGAGATTACATCTGCTCTGTGCTGCCTCTCTCTCTTGACCCGTTGCAGTTTGCTTACCGCAACAACCGCTCCACTGATGATGCCATTGCATCTACAATACACACTGCTCTCTCCCACCTGGAAAAAAAGAACACTTATGTGAGAATGCTGTTTGTAGACTACAGCTCAGCATTCAACACCATAGTGCCCTCCAAGCTAGATGAGAAACTCCAGGCTCTGGGCTTAAACAGCTCGCTGTGCAGCTGGATCCTGGACTTCCAGTCAAGCAGACGCCAGGTGGTTAGAATAGGCAGCAACATCTCCTCATCACTAACCCTCATCACTGGAGCCCCACAGGGCTGTGTTCTCAGTCCACTACTGTATTCCTTGTACACACATGACTGTGTGGCAACACATAGCTCCAATGCCATCATTAAGTTTGCTGATGACACGACGGTGGTAGGTTTGATCACTGACAATGATGAAACAGCCTACAGAGAGGAGGTGCACACTCTGACACACTGGTGTCAGGAGCACAACCTCTCCCTCAACGTCAGTAAGACCAAGGAGCTTGTGGTGGACTTCAGAAGAAAAGACAGAGAACACAGTCCCATCACCATCAATGGAGCACCAGTGGAGAGAGTCAGCAGCTTCAAGTTCCTGGGTGTCCACATCACTGAGGAACTCACATGGTCCATCCACACTGAAGTCGTTGTGAAGAAGGCTCATCAGTGCCTCTTCTTCCTGAGACGGCTGAGGAAGTTTGGAATGAACCACCACATCCTCACACGGTTCTACACCTGCACTGTAGAGAGCATCCTGACTGGCTGCATCTCCGCCTGGTACGGCAATAGCACCGCCCACAACCGCAAAGCACTGCAAAGGGTGGTGCGAACTGCCAGACACATCATCGGAGGTGAGCTTCCCTCCCTCCAGGAAATATATACAAGGTGGTGTGTGAAAAAAGCTCGGAGGATCATCAGAGACTCCAGCCACCTGAGCCATGGGCTGTTCTCACTGCTACCATCAGGCAGGCGGTATCGCAGCATCAGGACCCGCACCAGCCGACTCCATGACAGCTTCTTCCCCCAAGCAATCAGACTTCTGAACTCTTGATCTCCCACGATCCCTTACTCTTTTATCTCACACCGGACTGTCATAAATTATATTATTATTATATTATATTCTCTCTTAACAACTGACTATCAACCGACAGCCTGAATGTCAATACAGTACAATACTGTACATTCTATATATACTACTATATATATTTTTTTATATATTTTTATTTTTTATTTTTATTGAATAATGTGTATCTATATAGTGCGTATTGTATACTGTACAGTGTATGTTATTATTTGTATATTGTTGAGTGTAATTATGAGTATATCAGATGTTAATTTGTTAATTTGATATTATTGTAAATTGGTACTGTCTCATCACTGTCACGACTGCTATGTTGATCGGAACTGCACCCAAGAATTTCACACACCATTGCACTTGTGTATATGGCTGTGTGACAATAAAGCGATTTGATTTGATATATATATATATATATATATATATATATACACAAATTAGAGGACAACCAATATTTGATTTTCTGATATGATAATGTGTTGAAAGAAAGGCAATTAATCTGCAAATAATTTTTAAAATTGGGAGCCTATATTAAATGTTCTTAGTCTTCCAGTGATGGGGAGGGCCAGATAGAGGCTACAAGAGTCCAAATTTAAATTTAAATATAGTTGCAAGCAGCGATGACGGGATGTTGTAAGAGCCACACTTCCTGCTGCCAGCTGATGGCGCTAAGACCGTGACTCAAAATAGTCACATCTATGTGATTAGCCCCCAAGACTAAACATACATGTTAATTTTGACCTAAATCACACATTGCACACAGAAGATATGAGACACATCCTGTTTCCCTTTTTTGCCATTAATTTAATGCCTTGCCATGGCAACATCTTTTGATATTTCAAAAATCTGTTCACAATTTAGCATCTTCAATGTCTTGGCATAATATTGTCTTAATGTGGTGAGAGTCTCATGAATCCCCTAGGAGGAGTGTTTAAAAGTTCAGAGACTGCAATATTCAAAGAATCCAAAATAGCTGACTTCCTGTTGGGCGGAGCTAATAACTATAATTATGAAAGTTGTCTGGCTTGATGAGAACTATATACAACAATCAGCCACTAAAAATCACTAAAACCACCTGCCTAGAGACTGTTGTGTGTGAAAATCCCAGGAGATCAGAGTTACAGAAATACTCAAATCAGCCCATCTGGCACCAACAATCATGCCACGGTCCAAATCACTGAGATCACATTTTTCCCCCATTCTGATGGTTGATGTGAACATTAACTGATGCTCCTGACCTGTATCTGCATGATTTTATGCACTGCACTGCTGACACACAATTGGCTGATTAGATAATCGCATGGATGATTGTTGGTGCCAGATGGGCTGGTTTGAGTATTTCTGTAACTGCTGATCTCCTGGGATTTTCACACACAACAGTCTCTAGAATTTACTCAGAATGGTGCCAAAAACAAAAAACATCCAATGAGTGGCAGTTCAGTGGACTGAAATGCATTGTTGATGAGAGTGGACAACAGAGAATGTCAGTTCGAACCAATCTGGCCAAAGTCTATGATAACTGAGATAACAGCTCTATACAATTGTGGTGAAAAGAATAACATCTCAGAATGCTATTCTGAGATACGGGTTGACACAGTTTTGGCAGCATGAGGGGGACCTACACAATATTAGGCAGGTGGTTTAATGTTGTGGCTTATCGGTGTATGTACCAATTTTGGTGACTGTAGGTAAAACTGGGGGTGCTACAGGGACCGTCTTACTTGCCCATTTTAAAGGGGGCGCTACATAGCCCCCCCACACACGCCCATGCGTGAACATTTGCCCATCCCTAAAGGCCAACGACTCTGATGTGTGTGCAAAATTTCATAACATTTTAAGCATGCCAAGTGCCTCAAAAACACCCAAATAGAGGACGGAATAATAAAAATGTATGCGTTGCCATGGCAACAGTATTTAAGAAATCAAATATTCCTTTACAATTTTATATCAGCAGTGTCTTGACATTATTCTAAAGAATTTTGAAGCAATTCATGTAGACACAAGAGGGCTATTTCAAATTCTGTTAAAAGTGCCATACTTCCATCTGCCAGTTGGTGGCGCTATGACCGTGACCTATAACAGCCACATCAATGTGATCAGCCCCCATTACCAAACATTCAGCTGAATTTCCATCAAAATCACACAATGCACACAGAAGATTTAAGGCACTTCCTGTTTCCCATTTTCCACCATAAATGTATTGCTTTGCCATGGCGACACCGTTCAAGATATAAAAAATATTAGTTAAATCAATTTAGTATCTACAATGTCTTTGCATGATGTTGCACAAATTTGGTGCTAGTCACATGAATCCCCTTGGAGGAGTATTTAAAAGTTCAGAGCCTGTGATTTTCAGAAAATCCAAAATGGCCGATTTCCAGTTGGGCAGAGCTAAGACTGTGAGTATGAAAGCTGTTCGGCTTGATGAGAACTATCTAAACACACTATTACGGTTTATGCATTAAACTTGTTAAAAATGTTTATCTATAAGGGCTGTGTTGATGCAATCAAATATCATTATATCGCAAGACTTTTTCTCACTATATTGTATCGATATTTAGATCCATGTATTGTGATATCGTGATATTTTCAGTGCAGTCAGAGATGCTTCTGTCAGACCTGAAAGAGACAAACTGATCCTGCAGGATTCATGGTTTCTCTCATGGACATGCTGGACCGCTTCTCTCACACGTTTGGATCTACGGCCGGGACAAAATATTGATTTTCTACATAATCTTCATTTGTACAATTGCAACGTCAATTCTTAAAATGCCAAGATCGCACTTTCTTTTTATCTGCAATCCCCTACAATCATATTTGCGTAAATACTTCCCATATGCTACAAAAAAATGTCTGTGATTAGCCACTGGCTGGTCATTTTTTAAAGATTTCACTCACCAGTGTTTGAATGGTGTAGTGGTGAAAAAGTTCAGTACAGATCTTTTCACTGCGTGCTGAGAATAAAAGCTTTGACTCTTTCTGTGTGATGTGAGTCCAAAGACTAGATCCAAGCAAACCATTTGCTGTTTAATAATGTCTCATTTAATATCCTTTTTGTTCTCTAAAGTCAGTTATTTATCAAAAACAACAAAAGAAACATTTAATTCTAATCACAGATAGCATGAATGCTGTAAAGAAGCCATTCGACCAAACAAACACTACTGTCAAAGTCCCTGCCACAGGAATTAAAGAGGCAGTAGCATTTTAGCACTTGTTCTACATATCTAAGTAAATACTTGTAAATAGTAAAAATTAGGCATGTAAACAACAAACATGTAACAATATACTGTATATATGCAATATAATATATAATCATTTCAATACATCATTGTTGTGATGGGGCGTGGTTGTGTGTCTGTCTGCGGGAGAGAGAGAGAGCGGTAAGGCTCGTCACCTGGGTTGTCATTATCTCTAACACCTGTTTCTTGTAGTGATGGCCGAAGGAACATAAAAAGGCACATGAATGACAGAGAGAGACTGTACCTGTGTGTGCTCGATACAAGCCTTTACTCGTTTGTGTGTGACTACTTGGCCACTGAGTGCATTTTTGTTTTTGTTTTTTGAACGACGCTGAAGAGTAATAAAAATACTCACGTTGACAGTTAGCTGCCTCCTGACAGTTGTGCCAAAACCCGGGAATATTTGGAGAACAACGTAGTCATGGAGTCTTCACCACTGTGCATCATCAAGTCCCTCGCCAGCATCCAGCAATCGCAACATCAGGCCCTCGTGGAGTTACGCCTGGAGCAGGATTTCCAACTCCTGCTTCAGGCTCAAGTGGAGGACCGACAGGCATTCCGGAGCCTGATGGACCAGGAGGGGGCTGCAGCTGCGACCCTGGAACCCACATCACCAGTGACCCTCATCAAAATGGGGCCAGGCCATGATCCCGAGGCCTTCCTCAACCTCTTTGAAAAGACCGCTAAGAGTGGAAGTGGCCTCCCGACCAATGGGTGGCCCGCCTGTTATCGCTACTCTCTGGGAAAGCACAGCTAGCGGCCCAGCAACTTCCTGCCACCAGCCTCCTCGAGTATAAAGACTGAAGAGGGCCGTCGTGAAGCGTTTCAGGTCCCTGAGGTTTGGAAAACACGGCCGCCTGTTTGCTTTTGCACAACAGCTCCAGTATGCCTGTCGGAAATGGTTGCTGGCTGAGGGAGCCCGTGGTGCCATGGAGATCGTCGATCTGGTGACACTGGAGCAGTTCATCTCCCAGCTTCCTCAAGGGATGGCAGAGTGGGTCCAGTGCCACCGCCCGGCATCGCTGTAGGAGGCAGTCCAGCTGGCCGAGGACTACATGGCGGCGTTTCTGGGAGGCAGCGAATCAGAAGCTCTTCCTTCTCTCTCTTTCTCCCTGCTTCTCAACCCTCCCCTTTCCATCCTGTTCCGACTCCCCGGAGGTGGGGAGGAGCCCCACCCAAACCCCTTGCCCAATCTAGGGGACTCTTCTCGGTGTCTGTGTCCCCCACTTCTCCTGTCTCTCTCCACTCTCCTCCCCAGGTTGATGGGACCACCCCCACGAGTGAGGTAGGGAAGCCTGGGCCAGTCTGTTGGGGCTGCGGGGAAGCCGGGCAATTCCAGGATCAGTGCTCTGTGATGGAGGTGACGACACTGGTCCGGATCCCTGACGCTCCATGGGCCGCCACCAATCCGGCAGGGACGTATCGTATACCAGTGAGTTTAAAAGGGGATATACACCAAGCTTTGGTGGATTCAGGCTGTTCTCAACCACCTGGGTTGTCATTATCTCTAACACCTGTTTCTTACTGTAGTGATGGCGGAGGGATACATAAAAAGGCATACATAAAATTTGGTCAACAGAGAATGTCAGTTCGAACCAATCTGGCCAAAGTCTATGATAACTGAGATAACAGCTCTATACAATTGTGGTGAAAAGAATAACATCTCATCTTCGCCTGATGGTTAGGGGGGGGGGAGAACTCAGGGGGCTGGCTTTTTTACTGCAGGTTCAAAGTGGCTCTCCATGCCCCCTGTTCTCCTCCTCTGTCAACTGGGCATCAATAACAGAATACTTAATGAGGGCATGCGTTCCACGCTTTGACTACAAGCACACAGACTACACAGCCCCATCAAAGCAGCACAACACAGCTTCAACACTCCATCTAATGATCCCCCCCTGAACTCAAGAGAATTGCACGCTTGCCAGTTCTATTTTTGAGAGGCGCTTTGGTTTTGCAGTGACTAGCGCTCTCTCCACAGTGTATAGCAAATCTTTTTGGGCCTTCTCTCTTTCTTTCAAACATGCCTCTGTACACAATGTGGATGCCCAAGGCAATCAGGTAAAAGCGTTAAAAGGATAGTTGAGCCAAAAATGGCATTTCTGTCATCATTCACTCACTCTCATGTCTCCGAAACAAACATGATCCCATGGGAAGTCTGCACATTGTTTAAGAGAGTTCCTGTACCCTAGGATTGGCCACATTACACCGACAAGCGGCATCTGCCATCACACATTTTTGCACTGGCTCCAGCAAGTTTACGTTCCCTTGTGGCGTGACTGGAAGTGCGTTGCATCAGCAGCATGGGAGACCTGGGTTTGGATCCTGTGTTGAAACCAGGAAGTAATGGTGTTTGGAAAATCAGTGACGAGTGCGATCTGGAGGTTGCATTTGTACCCAGTGATGGTTAGGTTTGGGGTTTGGGTTGGCAATTCATAAAATATGCATTCCTCTTCACTGTATTACAGCCTGTTCAGCAGGAAACAACTTGCTTCACCCACAAAATGGAGCCCCCATATGCCCAACCACAATTACTACTTTGGCCACCGGGGACAGCATTTCGCATTTCAGTAAGAACAGACCGATTTTAGCAAAAGAAAAGTCAACTGTTTCCTATGTCACTGTGAGATCAGTCTGTCGAAAACATGCTGTTTTGTGTGTCACTGCAGAAAGAAAATAATTTGGGTTTGGAAGGACATGAAGTTGAGAAAATGATGACAGAATTGTCATTTTTGGGTGAATTACTCCTTTAACATGTTCCATGCGGATCATGCTGGCATTAATGTCTGTACCTATCAGCTAATGGGTAAGGGGACACAGTCATAGCACGCTAAGATTCATTCCAGGGCACTGAAGCCTATGATCCATCTTCATAAATGATGACGAAACAGGATCCCCAACAACTGCGTGCTAAACTGGCTCTCAAACAGAACAGCCTTTGACAACGTCGTAATTATACAGCATGTCATGCCATGCATACAAATGAGCCACAGTCTAAAAACTCATACAGCAGATTATGTTGGCATTTAAAACCTCTACCCAAGACTGAATATGAGATTCAAATATTAAAATTCTGTCATCATTTTTTTCCCTCATGGTGTTCCAAAACCGTATGACTTTCTTTCAGCATTTTGGAACTATTGGAACTGTTTCTAATTCACATTATAACTATTGTGAACTATTACTTTAAGTCTAGATGAAGATAAATGCTAACTGGAAAGATGAAAGTGAATGTTCCATCAAGGTCAATCTATGTCTGAAAAAACAGAAACTGTTGCTGGGTAATTACACAAGAGTTTTTCTTGAGACAACTTTGCCCTCTTTTGGCCATGAAATCCAATGCACTGCATCAGCTGTAAATACAGACACTCTCTTTAATTAAGCAAACACTTAAGCACCACCGAGTAAAGTGAGATTTTACACTTTTGGACACATTTTTGTGATATAATTAAATGATTTGATCCAAATGCCAGCCTACACGCTCTGTATCCGAACTTAAGCCTTTGCCTAACAGAAATCACTGGTATTTTATGGGGCTTGAGGCTAATATCACAGAAGAACTTTTAAAAACATCACATCTTGAAAAATACCGTACAACATCTACTGAGGCATGAAAAATAATGCCAGCATTAGGTGTGGCCCTACAAACAAAACAAATGAGAAAAGCAGTAGCCTAACAGCAACCAAAGCTACTGTAACTAAATCAGCTTTAAAACTGCACTAGGTAACTTTTTCCATTGTTAAAAAGTTACTATAGTATGGCCATGGTACAGGTCAGGAAAAAAAGAAACAAGGTATTGCCATGGTGCATGTCAGAAAACATGGTATTATTACCAAGGTTCAATGTCCAAAAACCATGCAGTACAAAAGCACATGTCCAAACAATGACATGTACAGTGTTTTTAGACATGGTTCCAAGGTAGTCAAAAACATCATAGTAAATAAATGACCAAGAAACATGTAAACAAAACCATAGTATTATTATAGTACCATACATGTAACAGTGTACATGTCCACAAAAACAAGGTGTTACCAAGGTAACGAGTCCAAAAAAAAAAAAAAACATGATAGCAACACAAGCATGGTATCGTAATGATACCAATACAAAAACACTTCCAAATTCAAAGAACCAAATAAGTAACATGGTATTTGTAAGAAAACATTATCTTATCATGGTAACGTGTCCAAAGAACCATGGTAAAATTTCAAAAGAACCATAGTACAATGGTACATGTCCAAAAAAACCAAAAAAAAAAAAAAAATCATAGTACTACCATGGTATATGTGAAAACAAGTATGGTAACACACAATGAAACGTATAGTTAAAAAAAAATTACAACATGTTTGAAGAAATTTAGTAGAACTATGGTATTTTCTTTTTTTTTTTTTTTAAAACCCAAACACATGTTACCATGGTAACTTGTCCAACGAGGCATAGCAGTAGTACCATGGTACATGAGCACAATAAAACATGGTATTACCATGGTAACATGTCCAAAGAACCATAGTAATACAATGGAACATGTATAAAAAAATAAATAAAAAAAAACACACATGGCATTACCATGGTATCAAACTTGTCCAAAGAACCACAATAGTACCATTGCATATGTCCCCCAAAAAGTTAAAATAAAATAAGAATTACCATGGTAAAATATATACAAGTACAACATCATGGTATTTCCATGGTAACTTGTCCCAAAAAAAAAAAAATCACGGTATTACCATGGTAAAATTGCTTAAGAATCATAGTAGTGCCATGGTACATGTCCAAAATACCATAGTAATACCATGATACATGTAACAAAATGATATCACCACGTGGTAACATGTCCAAAAAAAAAAAGTCGTACCATGGTATGTCCAGAAAACATGGTATTACCATGGTAACATGTACAAAGAACAATACTACTACCATGGTATAGGGGCAAAAACAACATGGTATTACATGCGATAACTTGCAATGAGCCTTTTACAGTGCTGTGGAGGAATTTTGGCCCACTCATCTTTGCAGAATTGTTGTAATTCAGCCACATTGGAGGGTTTGAGCATGAACTGCCTTTTTAAGGTCATGCCACAGCATCTCAATAGGATTCAGGTCAGGACTTTGACTAGGCCACTCCAAAGTCTTCATTTTGTTTTTCTTCAGCCATTCAGAGGTGGACTTGCTGGTGTGTTTTGGATCATTGTCCTGCTGCAGAACCCAAGTTCGCTTCAGCTTGAGGTCACGAACAGATGGCCGGACATTCTCCTTCAGGATTTGTTGGTAGACAGCAGAATTCATGGTTCCATTTATCACAGCAAGTCTTCCAGGTCCTGAAGCAGCAAAACAGCCCCAGACCATCACACTACCACCACCATATTTTACTGTTGGTATGATGTTCTTTTTCTGAAATGCGGTGTTACTTTTACGCCAGATGTAATGGGACACACACCTTCCAAAAAGTTCAACTTTTGTCTCGTCAGTCCACAGAGTATTTTCCCAAAAGTCTTGGGGATCATCAAGATGTTTTCTGGCAAAAATGAGACAAGCCTTAATGTTCTTTTTGCTCAGCAGTGGTTTTCGTCTTGGAACTCTGCCATGCAGGCCATTTTCGCCCAGTCTCTTTCTTATGGTGGAGTCATGAACACTGACCTTAACTGAGGCAAGTGAGGCCTGCAGTTCTTTGGATGTTGTTGTGGGGTCTTTTGTGACCTCTTGGATGAGTCGTCGCTGTGCTCTTAGGGTAATTTTGGTCAGCCGGCCACTCCTGGGAAGGTTCACCACTGTTCCATGTTTTTGCCATTTGTGGATAATGGCTCTCACTGTGGTTCTCTGGAGTCCTAAAGCTTTAGAAATGGCTTTATAACCTTTTCCAGACTGATAGATCTCAATTACTTTCTTTCTCATTTGTTCCTGAATTTCTTTGGATCTCAGCATGATGTCTAGCTTTTGAAGATCTTTTGGTCTACTTCACTTTGTCAGGCAGGTCCTATTTAAGTGATTTCTTGATTGAGAACAGGTGTGGCAGTAATCAGGCCTGGGTGTGGCTAGAGAAATTGAACTCAGGTGTGATAAACCACAGTTAAGTTATGTTTTAACAGGTGGGGCAAACACTTTTTCACACAGGGCCATGTAGGTTTGGATTTTGTTTTCCCTTAATAATAACAACCTTCATTTAAAAACTGCATTTTGTGTTTACTTGTGTTATCTTTGACTAATATTTAAACTTGTTTGATGATCTGAAACATTTAAGTGTGACAAACATGCAAAAAAATAAGAAATCAGGAAGGGGGCAAACACTTTTTCACACCACTGTATATATATACATGTGTGTGTGTGTGTGTGTGTGTGTGTGTGTGTGTGTGTGTGTGTGTGGTGTGTGATATTATCAATGGTAACGTGTCCCAAAAAATAGTAATACCATGAAACATGTAAAAAAAAAAAAAAAAAAAATATATATATATATATATATATATATATATATATATATATATATATATATATATATATATATAATAACAACAACAACAACAACATGGAATTACCATGGTACCATGTCCAGGGACCATAGTAGTACCATGGTACATGAACCAAAAAAAACAATCTTACTATAATACATTTTGTGTACATCTGTCATTAATTTAAGGTGAACGCTGAGCTCCCCCTATCAGTCAGAGCGTTTACCGGCTTCTCGACACACACACACACACACACACACTTATGAATATCTGACTAAAGCTGACGTATGTATAATAATTACTGTCATTGTCAGAGTTCACTCACCAGCCCGTCGATCTGGATCTGTTTGACCTGCGAATCAAGTGAGGTAGACGCTGAAGCTGTTGATTCTTTACGGTGTCCTGTAAATATACACTACCTATCGGGATGAGCTACCAACGCTATAATCGCATAGTTTTAAGGTTAGGGCTTAGTATAGCCTCACACCATATCACACTACATGATAGTTATGCTGGTAGCACATCCTGATAGGTATTATCTGCCTGACAAGATGTGCTACCTAGGTTTTTAACACTTTGCATGCTGTTGTAGTACATACCGACAGGTTCTCCCGTGCCTCCCGATTTGTGCTACCCAAGTTTCAGCTTTTCACATCACTTTTTTTACTGCTAGTAAGCACATCCTGAGCAGGTAGTCCAGATTGTTAGAACAACGGCTTGCCATTGTCAGAAAAAGACCACGGACAGGACCTAAGCACGTGGAAGAAAGGACTTCCACTGTTTGAGCAATGGCGGATTGTCATTGGATTTCAAAATGTTGGCAGTCCGATCCAGTAGTGAAGCATGGGTTGTTTGGATTGGAATGGCGTTCTACCATACTATTAATAATTCTGCATAGCCACATATACTGTAGCAGAAAAAATATGAGTAATATGGTAGTATGCCACTTCAAAAGACATCCAAGCATATTTAAAAGAGATGCAAAACTATGGCTAAGATGGTTCCTAAATCGCATTGTAGGACATTATCTTACATAGTACAGTATGCTCTGCTGTATACTTTAGATTTTGGCAAATATACAGTATATATACACTTCCAAAATAGTGTTAGTATGCTTATTCTCAATGTTGAGTTCACACTTTTCAAGAAGTCAACCTATAAAATAGCTTGCATCTTTTATCTTTGCACATTAAACTGGGATTAGAGAAACTATGTAAAAAAAAAAAAAACACTAAATCATTAAATGGGTTTTACATTTTACTTAAATGGCATTTGTATTCCAAAGCTACTGACACTGAGCCACTATGCCACAAGACGCAACTGTAAATGTACTTGATTTGCACTGTAATAGTCAGATTCAAAATGGGTTCATATGAACTCAATTAACACATAATTCAAGGAAAAACAGTCAAAATATAGGAAAGCGTTGCACTGCAAAGGTTTAAAAATGCATAATAAAAAGTTGAGTAATAATTTATATCAATATGTATTTTTGCACAATAACTAATTAACTTTTAAGTTGAAATGTTTGATCTGAAGTTAAAATGCATCCCTGCCGGTACAATTTCTAAACACAGACCTACAAGTTGTTATCAAGGTATATAACTGTAAATTACAGGAATGTAGGAAACTCTTTTCAATCAATTTGAAAATTTAATCACAAGTGCATACAAATTCCAACTGTATAAAGGAGTTTAACAAACCTTTAATAATCGTAATTGCCATTATAAGAGAGATACAAAACATTGAGCTATTGTCATTAAATCCACTTGGTTTTCCAAAAATAAACCTTTGTCTCTCAATTGTGACATCATTAAAAAGTTAAAATGTACACATATCTAACACTACTACAATGTAAAACGTACTGGGATAAAGCTTAAGGAAAATAAAAAATAGAAGTGTGAAAAATTCCAACAGTCTTGACATTATGAGGTGCAACATGTTCTAGCATAAAACTCCTTACTATGTCCTTACAATGTCTTCATGATCTATTGGGTTTGACTCAAAACCTTAAAATTGGCCCCGAAAAAACAAAAACGGATACAAAAATAAACAAGCAATAGTAGCAAAAAAAAAAAAAAAGAAAAAAAAAGTTAAATACAACTACTAAAAACAAAACAGAGGGTCTGTCGCATCTATAAAATATGGAACCGTGGTCCTGGTGTGGCGACGATGTCACTGTAAGGCTCTGTCTGGTTCAGCTCGATAGCCTGCTGCTTCTTGAGCACCAGGAAACTGTAGAACTTAGCTGCAGCTTGTTTCTTGTTGTTGTTTCTACACAGCTCGAGCAGGCTGATGGACTGAGCACCGGTTTTAGCCACCACACGCTGTTAAAGCACACAAGAAAACAAAGAACCATGCTTTCAATGTCTTTCTCAAGCCATACAAGCACAGATATGGTCAAAACATACTAACAGTAGAGGTGGACCGCATGATTAAAATGTTGGATCACAGTTTGATAACTGAAAGGGTTTTTTGATTTCGCCAACGAGACGGAAAAGACGCATCATAATAAAAATGTTTTAAAGCATACTGTTGATGAAAATATGAGAAAAAAATACTGCCAGACATTATCACATATAAGAAACATCTAGAGAAGCATGTTCATAAAAGATATAATATATGGATTTATCTAATCTAATAATCCAGTATGTTGTGTATTTCCCCGCTTGAGTTGAGGCTGAACACCAGTTAATTAACTCACTCAAATGCATCCTTTTTATACATGAGACTTATCACTATATCAACAATATATATATGCAATATCACAATATACATCTGCACAAACAATGGAGCAAATGAACAAGTGCACTTGAACTAAACACATTCGCACACCGGAGAAGCGAAACGCCGCGTTGCGGCTAAGACACGGCACAGGTATCAAACACACGGCACGTAGATGCGGTTCAGGTGGCAAGACAGTACACACAAAAGTTAACCAAGGATTTTTCCTTCAGTCTCTAAAGCATGAAGTGTTCAGAATACATTTAGCTAACTTCTAAAGAGCAGCTAATACTTAAATATATTTTATTTGCTCTGATTCCAACATTTTGGCTTTGGTACGATACCAGAACTGGTACCTTGGTATCAATACTAAAATTCTTAAGCAACAAATAAATAGCCTCAGATTGCTGTTGAAATCACAGAAAAGGACATTGATAAAAAAAAAACTGCATTAAGTCTTGCAGTAGCAAATTCTGCATTTTCCATTAGAATTTTTCTGGATTCCATGTTTTATGTTTTAATTAAATGTTATAATCAAAACAGTTTTTAAATCAAATACATACATACAATTTTAATAAAATAAAATAATTCATTTAAAAAAATCATTTATTTGTTTTGCTCAAATAAAATGATGCACAGCAGAGCTTCACAGTATAAATGAAAATATTAATGAAATAAATCTGATTACCTTCAGTACTAGGCTGCTACAGCTGAATCAGTGTGCTGCTGATATTCAGTACACTTGTTTTTGTGATAAAGCTTACATGAAATAATTGTAATGATAAAAATTATTATAAATAATAATGTTAATAATAAAACCATTCATTATGAAATTGTTATTAGTAGCAAATATCAATATTGCTACTAATAACAATAATTATATATAATTTTTCACGCATCCAGTTCAAGCTTTTATTTTGGCAGAACTTTTATTACCATGGACATTGGAGATTATTTTTAATAATGTCCACATTCTAAATGAAATGCTGAAAAACTCGCAAGCTGAGATCTCAGAGCTGCACCGGAGGAGTTTGTGCGCGTGTTCACAGCCGCTCATACAATAAACACAATGCATGTTGTGCATCACGTGCGATCTGTTTGTGTATGTGTGTGTAGTAAGACAGAGCACAGCGACACCTCTCGTTGATTCTGAAGCATACAGCACGTGTAGACTGCATATTATTTAATTACATGACATCCTTCCACTGTTTAATGATCACACTTGGCCATATCAAGATCTGAATTTGATTGAGCAAAAAATAGTTATTGATTTCATCTAAAAAAAAATGTCACATCCCGTAAAATTGTTCAGCATCACATTATAGCATGGTACCGAAATTAGCAACACGATTATATCATACCGTTTAAAAGTTTTGTTAGTACCAGTATACCGCACAACCCCAAGTTGTACAATATTTTGTAAGAAGCCTATCTTTTATATGTCTATATGTTTAAATTTAAAAAAAGCTTACCAGTATACATTTTTCTAAATATTTGATTGAAGTTTGGTCTGTTACAGTGACAAACATTTGTCATTTTGCACATTATCAACAAAAAGATATTATTTTCGTTGGCTAAAATGACATGCCATTTAGAGTAAAACCGACTAAAATTAATAAATATGACATGATTACATTTTAAATGTAAAAAATGAACACTGATCAAGTTGCAATGTTACACTGCAACCGAAAACAACTAAACTCCATTTCACGTAAGGCTTGGGTATACTTCATTTTTCTGTGTGCCATTACGTCTCACACACGGTCAAACCACCCAACCCCGACTGACGTTTTTCTCAGAATGCCGCAAATACAAACCTGAAGTCCGTGAAGCATCTGTTGAGTTCTCTTGTTCCATCTCCTCTCCTCTTGGTCCTGGTCTCCTTGTCCCTCCTCCCCCTATCGAATAATTAAAAAAAACAATTGGTCAAAGAAAAATCAAAAACACTGTCAAGGACGCAAGGTCAAAATGGGCCGAAGCATGACTTGTGAATGACAAATCTGACCTCTTCTTCACTGTCTTCCTTGTCCTTCTCCTTGTTCAGGTCATCCAGCAGGTCCAGTTCAGGGACAAGTCTAGAGAGGTTGCCGCTGTCCTCTGGAGGGAGATCCACCTGGGGCATGTCAAGCTGATGGGAGAGGACTGACTGATCCACAGGATGCAAAGTCTGATCCAACATATCCATTTGCTGAAATGACAAACATGCAATTTTAGACACATTGATAAAGGTGTTTAACTGAATTTTTATACAACTTGTCCAGAGATCAAGTAGGTTTTTAACCTAATAGTTTTTTTACTGAAAGTTGTACCTAAAAGTTTCAAAGAGCTCATAAAACTACGGAAACTTTTAGAACTCAAATTCTTCCCCAGTCCAAAAAGGCCATCTTTTAGAAAATGACCAAAATTCTGTTGCTCATTTCATCATGCAATAAGGACATTTCTCAGTCCCTCCAAACTTGTATAATTTTCGCATAAACTGTGAATCTGAGGGTATCCAATCACTTTTCTCTATATTGACAGTGGCAAAATAAGTGCTTGAAGTCAATTCATATCCAACTGCATCATCGCCACAGTAAAAGAGTACTGTCACTTCATGTCATTAACCCTGCGTGTAACCACCAAGAACATTTACCATTACACGAATGTTAAAGTGAAACCGGAACGTTGTGCGTTAACTGTCACTTGTCTGAACTTTTAAACTGCGCGTGAACATCACAGTCAGCTAGCGTGTAATCTTCACGTGCTGCTCTAAATGGTCTGAGGTGAGGGTTGGTAACAGCCTCAATTCATTGAGTGCTCACACAATGCAATGTTTCACCAGAAAATTCAACTCATCATTCATCAAACGTGTTCATGATTGGCATTACTATATCTGCTTAAAAATCCCTCGTTTGGATAGTACGATGTGATTAGAATTTCAAGTGCTCAATGGCAGTTCTCTCAGATAAATCGCAGTTAAAACTAATGATGCAATAAACATGACAATCCTCATATGTGTTTTTAGTTTACATTTTTATTGTAGGTCTACTATTTTAATCTGACAGTTTACTTACATTGTCTGAGGCAGAATATTTTAATATAAAGATAATTAAGCGTCTCCAATTGAACTCATATTAGTAATTCGCAGCAAATTCAGTCATTTTGGCCCACAATAATCAGGAAAAAATGCCATGAAATCCTGGTGGGACTGATTTCTTAAAAGACAGTAGCAAAAAAGGGCCATTTCAATTATAACGGTCAGAGAGAGGCTGATATTTGTTACGATAATAATTGTGAAAAATGAAGGCCCAGTTTGCACCTGATATTAAGCAGCGTTTTCAGCGATCTGATCACAACTGGACAGGCGAGACATCACCGTTTATACCAGGTGTAATTATGGATGTGCGGAACTAATTTCACTGACGTTTAAACAAATTTCTTTTTAGAATCGACTAGTCTAAAAAGAAACCAACTTTCAGAAAACAGTCAAAAAAAAATGTGTTAATGCATCCCATTTAAAATACTTAATCTATTCCAAATCCAACGCTAAATTCAGCTGAAAAGGGCATTTATCTGTAACGTGCTCGCCTTGCATTATCATCATTGTACATTAAATATAGAACATGAATCGCATTCTCCATTAGCGAATACATGTTTATTTATTTGACAATGAATGGTGTAGGACCAATAGAGCAACACTAATAGCCTGTTCTAAATGGAATTCACCAAGTAAAAGTTTTAATATGTTAAGTAACAGTCAGGACATTGTTGAAAATAATTAAAAGGTAAGCCAAATTTATGAGAAAAAAAAAAAAAATGCGCTAAACAGTTGTGCATATTTCACGACGTGCAGTAGCCACTGATCTAATATGACAGCTGTTCTGTAAAGAACGTTAACCAATAACAGCTACGATGTAAAAAAAAAAATTGTTATAGGATAGAAAAAAAATAGGCCTGTGATATAGTCTACAATAAACCCAATGTATTCTACAAATTACATGCACACAGACCTGTTAAGCAATCGGCACCTTGTTGAAAATAGCCTTCTTAATCAGAAGATTTAAAAAATGGCATTTCTTGCCTTGAACAGTAATTTTCTAGGCTACTTAAAAGCATAAATGTTTTGATGAGCAAAATTAACACGTCGACATGGTCTGGTGAAAGACAGGACTTGACTCACTTGAGGCGGCTATCCTGCACTTGAAAAAGCCAGCTCGGCAGGAAAATAACTTACAAGTATGCACAGATTTAAAAAAAGACTCAAATGTTAAAACATCCATAGCTACTTGCAACCCAAAGTTTTGGAAATCTGCTTCACGCACCACCACCGAAGTGATTTCATTGCTATTTTCCCGAGTTTGCTTGTCTAGCAAGAAGACATTTTCCTGCGTGGAGTGTGCGCACCGCAAGTGAGAGAGGGAAGCAGCATGTACAGCCTGAAGTGAAATGAAACTTAGTATCTGCTCCAGAAATCCTCTTTTTTTAAATAATATTTGTATTATTTATATTTAAAATCTGACGGTAATATAAGTGCAGCCTCTGTAAAAAAAAATATAAAGCCAAACATAAATGTGTAAAAATATTAACCGACTAGTAATTCCAGTGTTGACTAACAGCAAAGTTTGGGGCGCGCCTCCCCAAGGGGGCACTAGAGCATGTCAGTGGAGGTGCGGAGAGTGGTAAATCTTTTTATTAAATGTGTGTGTGTGTGTGTATATATATATATATATATATATATATATATATATATCTCAAGAATCTTTGTGAAGATTCTCTGATATTTGTCAAGCCCGCCAATAAAGCAGAAGTGACGTATCAGTCTGTAATTACAATAAAACGGTTTCTGAGACCACCAAATTCGAATTCTTCAGTTTCAGGGGTCAAACCCAAAAGATGACAATATGATGAGCAGTATTTAAGTTTAGGATTTACATGGACAGAATTAGTTGATGCACCACAAACTTTGTGTCGTTTGTCTGGAGATTTTAGCTAACGACAGCATGCGACTTGCTAAACTCCGCAGACACCTTGACAGCATGCTGAGGTAGCGGGAAAACCTCCTGAGTTTTTCCAAAGAAAACTTCAAGCCTTTCAAGGTCAGAAAAAAGCTGTCAGAGAATTTGTCAAATTAAATGTAAAGGCCACTGAAGCTTCATATCACATTGCGCTGTGTATTGCCATGGCGGACAAAGCACATAACATCAGAGAGACATTGATTCTACTGGCAGCCAAAGATATGTGTTCCTTGATGGTAGGAGAGGCAGCGGCTTCTAAGCTTGATTCTATTCCACTCTCTGACAACACAGTGGATCAGGCGCATCTCTGACGTGGCACAGGATGTGAAGGAGCTAGTGTTAGACAGCATCAGGCACAGCCCATTTTTTGCACTCCAGATCGACGAATCCACTGATGTGGCCAGCTGTTAACATATGTGACGTATGTGAAAAACGTGGACATTCAAGCAGAGTCTCTATTCAGTAGTCCTTTGCCTGAACTAGCATTGTTACATTCCATAATTTTCTCCAACATTGTAAAAATTATATACTATAATAAGTCATAATTCAGTTAATAACTTCTGCACTTTTCTTGTTAAACAAATGATAAAAATGATAATGTCAAACACTTGTCTGACAATCTGTTCAGATGTGTTTGTTTGGGGGTGGGGGGCATCGTGTACGTTGTGTCACAAGGGAGGTCCACTGTCTGACTTTGAAAACCCCCAGTTTAGTTGACTAGTCTCGCACATCCCTAGTCGTAATATGCTTCTCTTTTGACCACTTTGGATTTGGTGTTTGGATTGGAGGGGAGGGTGAATTCATGACAACATACATCAATCCCTATATCAGTGTATAACTGCATGACCATAAAGTACAAACAAAAGCTAAAAAAAAAAGCTAAAAAATAAAATGGTGGAGTAGAATACCTGTTTTAACTGAGCTTCAGATGTGTGTGCTTCTCATCTGTGTCACTGCATGTTGATATCAAACACATTCAAATGTTTGTGCATGTACACTTTAACATTTCTGATCAGACGTTTGTTCCTTTTAAAGCCAGCAAAGAACCTCTTGTAAATAACTCTTGCTCTAGCAAATCGATTGATTGACTGGTGAGTAGGTGGTGCTTCGCTGCTGTTCGATTGCATTCAAACAGATGAGAGTTTACACTTCAAGCCCAATGTGGTCACATGCGTTCTCGACCACATTCAACCTCCTCTGAATGTGGTTGAAGTGGACAAATCTCAAAACGTTTACACCTTTCTTTAGCGTTGTCCCGTTTTAAACAGATCACCCAAAACTCATTTAAAAAACCACGAGTAAACAGACTGTTTTAGCCACACACACACACAAAAAAAACATTCCTAGCATTATAAGTGGACATCAGGGTAAAACTAAATAAAAATGTATGATATGGCCCCCTTTTCACTTGATTTCATGGCTGGTGTTTGTTGACTTACAGGCAAAGCTGCATCTTGGTCTTGCGATTTGCGCTTGACTCCACGCTGCCGAGATGGAGGTGGCATCATGGACTCATCCAGAGCAGTTCTGCTGCCCTCCATAGAGGAAGCCTGCAGCATACTGGGCTCTTCCATGATGGTCTGATCTATAGGGCAAAAAATTTACAATTTAGACCTCAGCTTCACTCACTTTCTTTTGTGTAATACAAAAGGAGATGTTAGCTAGAATGTTAGAGGGTGAGTAAAAAAAAAAAAAAAGACAATTTCCTTATTGGATTAATTATCGCTTTAAGGTAGAATGGTCAGGCTTGTGTTGCGACTCACCAATTACATCACTTCTCTGGCCCAACACCTCCTCTCTGGGCACCTCTGGGTTCTCCAGCTCCTTCAGGAAGTCCTCCAGGCTGTCAGCCTCTCCGCCCTTCCTCCTCTTTCTCAGCTCATCAGGCACCAGTGGAGTCAAACAGCGTGTAAACATCTGAAACGGACACATTTCACATCATGCCAAGTAATAAATCCAGGGTAAACACACTTTTTGATAAATGAGTATCCATGACCTTTCCAGTCATTTGTGATAACTGCATGAGGATTTTTAAAAATCATTTGATTCTGACCTAACTGCTAATGATTCAGAACAATTTGTGATTAAGTTCAACCGATTCATTAAAAAGAACCAACTCCCCATGTTCAAAATTTCTCGTGTTCCACAAAAGATATAATACGTGTTTGGAACAACAAGAGAGCAAGTAAATGACAACAGAATAATAATTTTGGGCTGATCTCACTAGATTTTGGAACATCACCATTATTTGAGCCCTCTCCTCTATCACACATGTAAAAAAAAAAAAACATGTCACCTTGAGCAGTCTGCCATTCCAGAGTGGTTGAGCAGGTAATGAGAAGAGCTTCTCCACGCCTCCTGTCTCTTTCCACATCATCAGTTTCTTAGTGGGAGGAGCCAAATCCAGAGTGGTGACGATGTCGGAGTAGTCACTCAGCTGCGCACGGATGGTCTTGCTGTCCAACTCCTTCAGACTGTCCACAATGAGCTTCCTCTTACGTTTAGCCTTAGTCTCTTTCACTGAGGACACATCAGTATTAACTCATCGATTTTCATGCCATGTTTCATAATTCACAATTAATACAGATGTAATGATCGCTGCATTAAGCTGAGGATGTGTGACCATGTGGTGTTGAGCTTGGGAATCATTTTGACCGATTTACTGAAAAAAATGTATGTACAAACTGGAGAACACTATGGCTTGTGATTAAGTTTTATTGTACACTAAACAGCAATATTTAGCCAATGTTTCAGAGCAGAGAATTGGGGGGGGGGGATTATATTCTCTAAAGAAATTTCGATACATTAAGGATGCAACGATGTATCGGCCGCCAATATTTATCTGCCAATTATTGATCATATTAAAACCATCGGCACATAAGTCATAAGCATGACAACACCGATATAAAAAAACTAAAGTGTGATTTATAATTATTCAAATGTATTGCATTGTATAAAGTTTATATAAAAAAAAACACAGCACACACAGATTTCGTTTTGCCCCAGACTCTGTGTTTTGGGCAATGGGGCGGTCATCGATATGGGGAATAAACACATAAAAAATTGGGTTCTCACCAGTGTAATGATCACCAGACAAACTATTTTAAGGGGATGGAGATCGGCTGGAGCACCCTTATTTCAGGAGTGGTGCACGGAGATGGGGAGGGTGGCGGCTTTTGAGGAAGTGTCATTTAGAAGACTGGGTAACTTGGATTTGTTTGTTGGGAAATGGGGCAACTATTTGGAGTTTTTGGAGGGCTCTCGGGGAGGGGCAGTGGAGAGAGAGGTATAGGTATAAATGTGTGTGAGATATATATATATATTTTTATTGTATGAATCAATAAAAAATGTTAAATCACAAAAAAAAAAAGTGAGTGTAATATAAATACCAAAATCAAGGAAAGCCAGAAAATGTGAAGCATGTCAAACAAGGCAATTCCAGTGTTTGACGTTACATTTGCAGTGAAGACACAAAATTTACCTTCTCAGAGAAAGTACTCATTACCAATGTATCAAATCATTTGTATGTATAATCATAAACCCCTACACACAGATTCTAGACATACATATTTCAGTCCACACCAGAACAAATTCAGTTTAAAAAGGGAAATGTGTTTTAAAACACAGTAACTGCATTCAGCGACATGCTCAGACAGCACCCACTAGTGTGTGAGTGCGGTACACAGCTGAGCAGCGGCAATATCAAATTATCATATTACATTAAATTCACAATGTTTGTCAAAATGATCCATTCCCAAATGTTGGCTATAGATGCAGTAAACTTGAAACTTGTCACAGATCGAAGCATTAGTCAGCGATCTATCAGAATCATCATGGTAAAGAGTGGTGGACGTTTGATTTACTTATTGATATCCATGTGATTTGCTATGAAGCATCTGTAACAGTCACGTCCGTAATGCAATATTATGGGTATTTAATACAATAAAAAAACATATCTAAATTAAAGCTGCAAGAAGCGATGAACGGGCCCTCGCACCCTGGTGCACGTTGGGGCTGCTGTGCCAGGGGAATGTCACTCCAATTTTTTTTTTTTAGCATTTTTTAGCACTTAATTGTTAAGAGCGTATCACAGTGTAAAACATGTAATTTCCTGTTGCCAGTAGGTGGCGCTATGACTATAACTAAATATTGGCACGTAGGTGTATTCAGGCCGGGACTGTTATCAAACATGTGAAGTTTGGGGCAAATTGGACATTGTATGTTTGAGTTACAACAACTTCCTGTTTCATGGCTTTGTCAGGCCGCCACAGACACGCCCTTCAACGAAAACTCAAAAGCTTCACAATTTAACATCACCAAGGCCTTTAGATTAAGACTGACTAAATATGGGGCCTGGGTACATCAATACATATTTCACGATATATACAGTTGAATATACAGTTGAAGTCAGAAGTTTACATGCACCTTAGCCAAATACATTTAAACTCAGTTTTTCACAATTCCTGACATTTAATCGTAGAAAACATTCCCTGACTTAGGTCAGTTAGGATCACTACTTTAAGAATGTGATCTGTCAGAATAACAGCAGAGAGAATGATTTATTTCAGCTTTTATTTCTTTCATCACATTCCCAGTGGGTCAGAAGTTTACATACACTTTGTTAGTATTTGGTAGCATTGCCTTTAAATTGTTTAACTTGGGTCAAACATTTTGGGTAGCCTTCCACAAGCTTATCACAATAAGTTGGTGGAATTTTGGCCCATTCCTCCAGACAGAACTAGTGTAACCGAGTCAGGTTTGTAGGCCTCCTTGCTCGCACACGCTTTTTCAGTTCTGCCCACAAATTTTCTATCAGATTGAGGTCAGGGCTTTGTGATGGCCACTCCAATACCTTGACTCACCTAAATACTACCAACAGATCAGATGCAACACACAAGGGGACCAGGTTTTAGATCACTGCTACTCTCCCTTCCGGGATGCTTACAAATCCCTCCTCCGCCCACCTTTTGGCAAATCGGAGCACTCTTCCGTTCTCCGCTTACAGGCAGAAACTAAAATAGAAAGCACCCACCCTAAGAACGATCCAGTGCTGGTCGTACCAATCGAATTCTGTGCCACAGGACTGTTTTGATCACGTGGACTGGGAGATGTTCTGGTCCACCTATGATGACGACATCGAGGTCTACGCTGATACCGTAACGTGTTTCATCAGGAAGTGCATAGATGATATAGTGCCTACCAAAACAATACGGATCTACCCTAACCAGAAACTGTGGATTAATAGCGATGTTCGTGCAGCACTTAATGCGCGGACCTCCGCTTTTAATTCCTGGAACACTGAGGAATATAAACATGCCAGTTATACTCTCCGCAAAACAATCAAAGCAGCCAAACAACAATACAAAAACAAAGTGGAAGCACAGTTCAACACCACTGATGCGAGAAGTACGTGGCAGGGAATTAACAAACACAGACTTCAAAGCAACTAATCACTCAGCTGTGAACACCACTGCCTCTCTTCCAGATGAGCTAAACACATTTTGCGCTCGTTTTGAGGAAAACAACATCTCCATGGAGAGAGCTCCTGTGCCCGACACAGCAGAGGTTAGTTCACTTACTGTCTCTGTTGCGGATGTAACCTGATCTCTCAAACGGGTGAATAATCGCTAAGCTGTGGGTCCAGATGGCATTCCAGGCTGCGCTCTCAGAGCATGCGCGGATCAACTAGCGGGTGTTTTAACTGACATTTTCAAACTCTCCCTGTCTGTGGTTCCTACATGCTTTAAGACATCCACCATTGTGCCCATACCAAAACAGTCAAAGATAATTTGCCTAAATGACTGGCATCCTGTTGCCCTAACTCCACTCATCAGCAAGTGCTTTGAAAAGCTTATCAGAGATAACATCTGCTCTGTACTGCCTGCCTCAATGGACCCACTACAGTTGGCTTACAGAAGCAACCGCTCCACTGATGATGCCATTGCAGTTACAATACACACTGCTCTTTCTCACCTGGAAAAAAGGAACACATATGTGAGAATGCTGTTTGTAGACTACAGCTCAGCATTCAACACCATAGTGCCCTCCAAGCTTTGTGAAACTCTGGGATATGGGCTTGAACAGCTCATCGTGCAGCTGGATCCTGGACTTCCTGTCAGGTAGACGCCAGGTGGTCAGAATGGGCAGGAACATCTCCTCACAACTGACCCGCAACACTGGAGCCCCGCAGGGCTGTGTTCTCAGCCCACTCCTGTATTCCCTGTACACACAAGACTGTGCGACAACACATAGCTCCAGTGCCATTATCAAGTTCGCTGATGATACGACGGTGGTAGGTCTGATCACTGACAATGATGAAACAGTCTATAGAGAGGAGGTGCACATTCTGACATGCTGGTGCCAGGAGCACAACCTCTCCCTCAATGTCAGTAAGACCAAGGAGCATGTGGTGGACTTCAGGAGAAAAGACAGAGAACACAGCCCCATCACCATCAATGGAGCACCGGTGGAGAGAGTCAGCAGCTTCAAGTTCCTCAGTGATGTGGACACCAAGGAACTCACATGGTCCATCCACACTGAAGCCATTGTGAAGGCTCACCAGTGCCTCTTCTTCCTGAGATGGCTGAGGAAGTTTGGAATGAACCACCGCATCCTCACACAGTTCTACACCAGCACTGTAGAGAGCATCCTGACTGGCTGCATCACTGCCTGGTACGGCAACAGCACCGCCCTCAACCGCAAAACCCTGCAAAGGGTGGTGCGAACTACCAGACATATCATCGGAGGTGAGCTTCCCTCCCTCCAGGACATATATACCAGGCGGTGTGTGAAAAAAGCTCAGAGGATCAGAGACTCCAGCCACCCGAGAAATGGGCTGCTCTCACTGCTACCATCAGGCAGGCGGTATCGCAGCGTCAGGACCCACACCAGCCGACTTCATGACAGCTTCTTCCCCCAAGCAATCAGACTTTTGAACTCTTGATCGCTCACAATCAACATATATCAGCACTGCACTTTATTAATCTCAAAGTGGACTGTTATAAATTATATTTCGACTTTCAACTGACAGCCTTACTATACAACCTTACTGCACATTTATCTATATTATTTTTATTGTATACTGTGTATTCCATATTGTGTGTATTGTATACTGTACATTGTATATTATTATTTGTATATTGTGTTGCAAGTAATTATGTGTATATTAGTTTCATAAATTGTGTTATGTAAATCTGATGTTTATTGTAATTTGGTATATGTCTCATCACTGTCATGACTGCTATGTTGCTTGGAACTGCACCCAAGACTTTCACCCACTGTCGCACTTTTATATATGATTGAGTGACAATAAAGTGATTTGATTGATCTGATTTTGACTTTGTTGTCTTTAAGCCATTTTGCCACAACTTTGGAGGTATGCTTGGGGTCATTGTCCATTTGGAAGACCCATTTGTGATAGAGCTTTAACTTCCTGGCTGATGTCTTGAGATGTTGCTTCAATGTATCCACATATTTTTCCTTCCTTATGATGCCATCTATTTTGTGAAGTGCACCAGTCCCTCCTGCAGCAAAGCACCCCCACAACATGACGCTGCCACCCCCAATTTTCACGGTTGGGATGGCGTTCTTCGGCTTGCAAGCCTCACCCTTTTTCCTCCAAACATAACGATGGTCATTATGGCCAAACAGTTCAATTTTTGTTTCATCAGACCAGAGGACATTTCTCCAAATAGTAAGATCTTTGTCCCCATGTGCACTTGCAAACTATAATATGGCGGTTCTGGAGCAGTGGCTTCTTCCTTGCTGAGCAGCCTTTCAGGTTATGTCAATACAGGACTTTTACTGTGGATATAGATACTTGTCTACCTGTTTCCTCCAGCATCTTCACAAGGTCCTTTGCTGTTGTTCTGGGATTGACTTGCACTTTTCGCACCAAACAACGTTCATCACTAGGAGACAGAATGCATCTTGTTCCTGAGCGATATGATGGCTGCATGGTCCCATGGCATTTATACTTGCATACTATTGTTTGTACAGATGAACGTGGTACCTTCAGGCATATGGAAATTGTTCCCAAGGATGAACCAGACTTGTGGAGGTCCACAATTTTTTTCCGATGTCTTGGCTGATTTCTTTTGATTTTCCATGATGTCAAGCAAAGAGGCACTAAGTTTGAAGGTAGGCATTAAAAACATCCACAGGTACACCTCCAATGGACTCCAATTAGCCTATCAGAATCTAATTGGCTATTTGTCTAAAGGCTTGCCATCATTTTCTGAAATTTTCAAGCTGCTTGAAGGCACAGTTAACTTTGTGTATGTAAACTTCTGACCCACTGGAATTGTGATATATCAATTAAAAGTGAAACAATCTGTCTGTAACAATTGTTGGAAAAATTACTTGTGTCATTCACAAAGTAGATGTCCTATACGACTTGCCAAAACTATAGTTTGCTAATATGAAATCTGTGGAATCAATAAAAAATGAGTTTTAATGACTTCAACCTAAGTGTATGTAAACTTCACCACTACACAACTCAAATACCGGTGAAATACTGGAGCAAGTGGATAATCACTGACATTTTTAACCGTATCTGCGCATTATGGAGGGTTGCGTAAAAGAGCGACCTTGGGATTTTAAGAATCAACATCCAGATCTTTCAAATGAATTTCACGATTAAGCAGAAAATCAATATTTTTGCCCAGTCATAGTGCCAAACACGCAACAGTCCCAGCGTGTCCGCAAGAGAAACAGTGAATCCTGCAGGCTCAGTTTTAGTCTCTCCCGCCTCTCATAGAAGTGTCTCTTACTGCACTGAAGGACAGCGCTTGAGTTTGCACTTATTTAGATGACCTGCTTCCTTTTTTATTGAAATGCTGGACATGATATGAATGCACAAATTGTTGAATATATCACGATACACGGATCTAAAGTATCGATACAATAT
>NC_059358.1:5108578-5118911 GCF_019703515.2 Myxocyprinus asiaticus | reverse complement strand
CAGTGGTGTGAAAAAGTGTTTGCCCCCTTCCTGATTTCTTATTTTTTTTGCATGTTTGTCACACTTAAATGTTTCAGATCATCAAACAAGTTTAAATATTAGTCAAAGATAACACAAGTAAACACAAAATGCAGTTTTTAAATGAAGGTTGTTATTATTAAGGGGAAACAAAATCCAAACTTTCATGGCCCTGTGTGAAAAAGTGATTGCCCCCTAAACCTAATAACTGGTTGGGCCACCCTTAGCAGCAACAGCTGCAATCAAGCGTTTGCAATAACTTGCAATGAGTCTTTTACAGCGCTGTGGAGGAATTTTGGCCCACTCATCTTTGCAGAATTGTTGTAATTCAGCCACATTGGAGGGTTTTCGAGCATGAACTGCCTTTTTAAGGTCATGCCACAGCATCTCAATAGGATTCAGGTCAGGACTTTGACTAGGCCACTCCAAAGTCTTCATTTTGTTTTTCTTCAGCCATTCAGAGGTGGACTTGCTGGTGTGTTTTGGATCATTGTCCTGCTGCAGAACCCAAGTTCACTTCAGCTTGAGGTCACGAACAGATGGCCGGACATTCTCCTTCAGGATTTTTTGGTAGACAGCAGAATTCATGGTTCCATTTATCACAGCAAGTCTTCCAGGTGCTGAAGCAGCAAAACAGCCCCAGACCATCACACTACCACCACCATATTTTACTGTTGGTATGATTTTCTTTTTCTGAAATGCGGTGTTACTTTTACGCCAGATGTAATGGGACACACACCTTCCAAAAAGTTCAACTTTTGTCTCATCAGTCCACAGAGTATTTTCCCAAAAGTCTTGGGGATCATCAAGATGTTTTCTGGCAAAAATGAGACGAGCCTTAATGTTCTTTTTGCTCAGCAGTGGTTTTCGTCTTGGAACTCTGCCATGCAGGCCATTTTTGCCCAGTCTCTTTCTTATGGTGGAGTCATGAACACTGACCTTAACTGAGGCAAGTGAGGCCTGCAGTTCTTTGGATGTTGTTGTGGGGTCTTTTGTGACCTCTTGGATAAGTCGTCGCTGCGCTCTTGGGGTAATTTTGGTCGGCCGGCCACTCCTGGGAAGGTTCACCACTGTTCCATGTTTTCGCCATTTGTGGATAATGGCTCTCACTGTGGTTCTCTGGAGTCCCAAAGCTTTAGAAATGGCTTTATAACCTTTTCCAGACTGATAGATCTCAATTACTTTCTTTCTCATTTGTTCCTGAATTTCTTTGGATCTCGGCATGATGTCTAGCATTTGAAGATCTTTTGGTCTACTTCACTTTGTCAGGCAGGTCCTATTTAAGTGATTTCTTGATTGAGAACAGGTGTGGCAGTAATCAGGCCTGGGTGTGGCTAGAGAAATTGAACTCAGGTGTGATAAACCACAGTTAAGTTATGTTTTAACAGGTGGGGCAAACACTTTTTCACACAGGGCCATGTAGGTTTGGATTTTGTTTTCCCTTAATAATAACAACCTTCATTTAAAAACTGCATTTTGTGTTTACTTGTGTTATCTTTGACTAATATTTAAACTTGTTTGATGATCTGAAACATTTAAGTGTGACAAACATGCAAAAAAATAAGAAATCAGGAAGGGGGCAAACACTTTTTCACACCACTGTATATCTGAGTTAACAGGAAAGTAACAGGATATTTTTTCGGATTTCTGCTTTGTTGCACTGGATAGCCCTTCCCATAGTGAAATTTCATTGGTCCAAAATCCAGCCCCCCATAACTGTACATTTAAGCATAAAATATGTTCTGAATGGCTATGATTGTGTCCACAGTTTCAAATTCAATGTGGACTGACAAACTGCTTGTGGCATGTGGGAACTTGCATTGCACCTGGTTAGGAAACGTTTGTTTTATTTAAATCAATGTAAATGAATGCCAGTACAATAAATACTAGCATTATGTATAAATTCCTCACATTAAAATAATATATCACATTTTTGCATTACGGTAAGAAGATTTGGAGGAAATTTACTGTAATTTAATAGTGTGCTTAATCTTGAAAATAATGCAGCAATGCAAATCTCTAATGTCTTAAAAACAGGCTTCATAATCTTTATTTCAAATTTATTAAATCATTAAATTCATTAATGTTTTATTTTTAATGATAGATTTATTTATTTATTTATTTATTTTTTGACCTGGACATGTTCTTGATACATTGAAAAATTGTCAACCTAAAAAAATATTAACATCAAAATTAACTTGTTTGATTCAATCAAAAATATTATTTAACATGTCTCAATCAACAACAAAATGTATTTTAAGGGTTAGATAAAGTAGAAATTCTATTTGAATTTCAATTTCTAATTTCATATAATTTAGAAATTAGAAATGTCTAGAAAAGTTGTAACAATTTTGTGAGATTCACCCAATTACAGTCATATTCACACAGTCATGTTTTAAACAAAATTACATTGCCATCTTTCTTCATCATAGTCCTTGTTATGCCAGTGGATGTTGTTTGTTAAATGAAAGGCATTGTAAACAACGTAATGTGTGTCATGTGGGATGCGCCCGGGCTGTGTAAATCTACAGTACCTGTCTGTTTGACCACCTGTTGCAGCTGCCTGGTAAATAATGAATAGCGTAGCTTTGCATCTTTTGTACATATAATTGTTCACAATGTGGAAAATGGCTTCAGTACCCAGATACACAAGTTAAAAATGAAATTGCTTTTCAAATTATTTAAATAAATAATTAATACGCAAGTTAAATAGTAAATAGGGTCATTTGGTGGGATGACAAGAAAATGATTTATATTGCCTCGTATATATGTAATGTGATTGAATTACAGTCTTCAGTTGCTCTGTGTGTTGTTGGTGGTGGTTGGAGTGGTCGTCCCACAGTTGTTTTTGCCGTCGGGACAGCGATTGTTCTGGGCGTCGGGACAGTGATCATTTTAATTGTTCCCTTTTGGGCTGCTGTCAAGGACCTCCCTTTTACCCCAGTGTGGCTGCACACCCTGCACTGCCTGTCGTTACGCCACTGAATAGTTACGCCACTCTTTCTCTCTCTCTCTCTCTCTCTCTCTCTCTCTCTCTCTTTCTCTTTGAGATGTGCTGCCTCTCTGTAAGTCACTGTTGCTGAGCAGGTCTCCCCTCTCACTGCCATCCTCGACCGCTGGCATTTTACTGGCTCTGGAATCCTCTGCTAAAGTGACCTGTTAAGTTGCATGATAGTGCATGGTGACAAATGTCCTTCTTTAGAACTACAGCTGGGCATTATAGCTTGATAGATCTTACTATTTTTGAGCTTTTTGATGATATTCAGAATACAATTGGATGTTTATGTATTTGCTATGAATTGCCTTATAAAAATAGTTCATTTTTAATTGAAACATTGAAAGTTGTACCCAATATTTGTGTGTGCTGTGTATTTTTATGCTTATTTGAGCATTGCATCATTATTTAAGCAATGTGTTATTACTTTATTATCTATTGAAATACAATGAGAGTCAGGTCTCCTGTGCGCTTTGCATGAAGAAGGGTATTTGTATAAAGCACAGAGTTGAGCACAGAGTGGAGTTCAGTTAGGATGGTGCATTAGAAGTCAGCTGCCTATGTAGGCAGTAGACAGCAAGACAGCTCAGAGCCTGTATGAAGTCAGTCTGGTGTTCATTTTGTAGATAGCAGAGACAGAAGCCTCTCAGACTAGGAGGATTGTCTAAGTGTGAAGTGAGCATCTGTGTGTGTGTATTGTGCTGAGAGGGACATGTTGTTCATTTTGAGAGGAAGGGGTGGGTGAAATAAGCAAAACAATTTTATTGCAGTATTCTTGACATTTTTGGTCGATTATGATATCAAAATATACACACTTCAATGGAAAGTGATTCAAAAACATAAAAAAAAAAAAAAAAAAAAAAAAAAAAAAGGAAAGTTTTGATTTTGAATTTAAAACCACGTCCAAAGTAATGTTAGACCTGTCATGTCCATTGCAATGAAACAACTATTATCAGTAAATAGCAAATTATTAAAAATAATATTACATGTTTTATTTATATATGAGGGCTCTCGATTGAGCGTGTTTATTCGGTGCGTTTAATTAAATAAGAAATAATGCCTTAAAAAATGTAAGTAATTAATCATGTTCCCGGAACGTAATAAGGAATATTGCTACCATCGGAGCAATTCAAGCTTGAAGTACCACCTGTTTTCAGCAGGGGGCAGTAAGTGCAACTCCAGCAGTATAGGAAACACACAGCTGTACAGACACAGCTGGATGTATCGCAACTCCAAAAGCAGGGATCTCAAAACATGTTTTTCATGTTTCAATTTACATTTAACTTGACACAGCGACCTAAAAACGGTGTGTTTGTGACACGACACAACCAAAGTGAGATGCTCCAGAGGCGTCTACCTGACGCATATGTACATTGACACATCTTTAGAAAACCCTTTAGAATTAATCTATTTCAGACAGATCAACGCATTCAGTTGCAAAATTGATTGCTGTAGACTGACCAATGATAGGCTTATGTTCAATATAATGGAAATAAATAATGTATTGACTAACGCTACTTTTTGTATGGTGTTATCAATGCTTTACTGCCAAAATAATGTAATGCATTTTAATAATATTAATTTTAAATATATATAATATTTATATACACTGGCAGCCAAAAGTTTGGAATAATGTACAGATTTTGCTGTTTCGGAAGGAAATTGGTACTTTAAGTCACCAAAGTGGCATTCAGCTGATCACAAAGTACAGTCAGGACATTACTGATGTAAAAAACAGCACCATCACTATTTGAAAAAGTCATTTTTGATCAAATCTAGACAGGCCCCATTTCCAGCAGCCATCACTCCAACACCTTATCCTTGAGTAATCATGCTAAATTGCTAATTTGGTACTAGAAAATCACTTACCATTATATCAAACACTGCTGAAAGCTATTTGGTTCGTTAAATGAAGCTTGACATTGTCTTTGTATTTGTTTTTGAGTTGCCACTGTATGCAATAGACTGGCATGTCTTAAGGTCAATATTAGGTCAAAAATGGCAAAAAAGAAACAGCTTTCTCTAGAAACTCATCAGTCAATCATTATTTTGAGGAATGAAGGCTATACAATGCTTGAAATTGCCAAAAAAACTATTTCAAACAAAGGTGTACACTACAGTCTTCAAAGACAAAGGACAACTGGCTCTAACAAGGACAGAAAGAGATGTGGAAGGCCAGATGTACAACTAAACAAGAGGATAAGTACATCAGAGACTCTAGTTTGAGAAATAGATGCCTCACATGTCCTCAGCTGACAGCTTCATTGAATTCTACCCGCTCAACACCAGTTTCATGTACAACAGTAAAGAGAAGACTCAGGGGTGCAGGCCTTATGGGAAGAATTGCAAAGAAAAAGCCACTTTTGAAACAGAAAATAAAAAAGAAAAGATTAGAGTGAGCAAAGAAACACAGACATTGAACAGATAACTGGAAAAGAGTGTTATGGATCTTAACCCCATTTTGTGGGATCAGCTAGACTGTAAGGTGCGTGAGAAGTGCCCAACAAGACAGCCACATCTATGGCAAGTGCTACGGGAAGCATGGGGTGAAATGTCACCTGAGTATCTGGACAAACTGACAGCTAGAATGCCAAGGATCTGCAAAGCTGTCATTGCTGCACATGGAGGATTTTTTGATGAGAACTCTTTGAAGTAGTTTAAGATGTTCAGAATTTTTTTTTCAAATTGTAATAGTAATTTTTCACATTATTAATGTCCTAACTATACATTGTGATCAGTTGAATGCCACTTTGGTGAATAAAAGTACCAATTTCTTTCCATAAGAGCAAAATCTGTACATCATTCCAAACTTTTAGCTGCCATGATTGATTCTGATTCTGATTGGTTGATAGACATTCTAAGGTGTGCAATTATTTTCCAGTAAACGTGCGGCTGTGAAGTAGTTCCAGGTCTTGACCGCATAACTGTTCTATATCACTTTGCCAAATTATTTCTGTTATTCCATAGAGCCGTACAGGCTACCACAACAAAATAACCAATTAAAACAAAGACATTGGTTAAGTACGTCAGATAAGAATGACAAAAAATATCTATAATATCCTAAATTTATTTAAATTTCAATTGAAAAGCGTCCTTGGGCTCCCGCTATTTCTTTCTCTCTCTCTCTCTTTCTCTCTCTCTCTCTCTCTCTCTCTCTCTCTCACTCTCTCTCTCTCTCTCTCTCTCTCTCGCTGTCATATCACCCACACTGCACACCAATTAAACAAAGACATTGGTTAAAGTAAATGGGTTAAGAATGTCAATCAATGTCTATAATATCCTACATTTATTTCAATTTCAGTTGAAAAGCGCCCTCGCGCTCCCTTGTCTCATCCGCACTTACGCACGCTCACATACATACATATTCACACACACACAGAGAGACTTGAGTCGCGACCAACAAACAGAGACGCAACAGTTTATATTATCTGAAATAACTTTTAATATGTGCAACTTTTAATGTTTCAATGTATTTTGCCCTAATCAGCCTCACATAGCTATAGTGGAAAGCACTGTCATGCTACCCCTCCCCTCTCTTTCGCTCTCACACAAACTCTCTCGTGAGTAAAGTCAGCGCACCCCCGCGACTGGGTTTGTAAACAGTTGTTTAGCATGCAAAAGCTGTACAAGAATGGTGACACTTGCTGCTGCTGAGAAGTATACTTAAACTTACATCTTGGCCATTTTAATCAATGTTATTCTCTCTTTCTCTCGCTCGCACGCACGCACACATTACCTTGTTATTCCAATGCCGAAAAGCAGCGCATCCTCCGTTGCTAGTTCTAAAGTGATGTTTTTGAACTAGCAACGGAGACCTATGCTGCATCAAAGCTAGATACACTTGATCAGTACAACAGTTTTTATATTATCTGAAATATCTGTGTTAAGCACCCTCGCGCTCCCCCTCCCCCAGTCTTAAAACACACTCCCACACTCATGAACACACATACATTATATGCATTATGCACACACTTATACATGACGTGAGCAAAAACAGAGCCGTCATGTCATTGTACTTCATCTCAGTGGAGTTGAAAACAGTTGTTAAGGTTTACAACGGAAAAGCTATATACAAAAATGGCGCCACTCACTGCTGCTGAGAAATGCTTAAACGTACATTTTGGAGATTTTGAAGCAATGTTACTTCTGACGAGAGCTGCAACAAAAAAAAGGTAATCCCAGAAGCGATCTCTCTCAGTTTCTGAGTTTCTCTCTTTCGGTAACTCAAAAACAAACTCGCACACAAACACACACACACATGCACAAACACACTACCTTGTTACTCCAGTAAGTGCTCCAGTAAAGCAGCGCAAGCCTCACAATCCTACATTGCTAGTTCTAAATTGACGTTTTTCAAACTAGCAACGAAGGCTCAGACTGTATTAAAGCGAGAAATGAATCCATGGCGGAAGCAAGTAGTTCCACTCATAGGAGTGTTTTAGGGACGAAAACCAGAAAATGTCTTGAGATAAAACCCTGAACGATGTCTTAAGGTGTGGTAATCGTGGTATAAGCGTAATGATTGACTCTGGCCCGTTGAATTATTGATGGATAATGCACACCCCGCTGCACGTCGTGACTGCACTACCACCTTGGTTGTGCATTATTTTTCAATAATTCAGCGTTCCATCGTCAATTATTCCTTACTTGATACGTGATACATTTTATACATAAATAGTTTTCATTGATCAATTAACGTCATACAAACTCCAGCAAACATAAATAAGGTAAATCAATATTTGGTGTGACAACCTTTGTCTTCAAAACAGCACCAATTTTCCAAGGTACACCTGGATGCAGTTTTTCTTCATTGTTGTCAGACAGGATGTTCTGACTTTCTTGGAGAACTTGCCACAGTTCTTCTTTGTATTTAGGTCTCAATTGCTTCTGTCTCTACATGTATGACTGACTCAATGTTTAGATCCGGGCTCTGTGGGGGCCATCTATTCCATTCTATTTGCAAAGGGAATGTTAGAAACTAAAATTAATATTTCCTACTGATACATTGAAATCAGAAAATATAAAATAACCTTTTTAAGACAAAAAATATAATGTGCCTAAGACTTTTGAACAGTACTATATAGATAGATCTATCTATCTATCAATCTATCTATCCATACGTATATATATATTAGTGCTGTCGAAGTTAACACGTTAACGCAAAATTCGTTTAAGGCCACAATTTTTTTTTTTACCGCTGTTAACGTGTAATATGACCCTTTGAATAAACAGTAGTTCATGAGAAGCGAGTCAATTCGCGCAAACGCCGCTAATGTCACATGCAATGACCATTGAGAAAACGGATGATGGGAGACATTATGCTGATACCTGCACCAAGCATTTTATCAATGTAGCACAGCAGTAGAACATGCCCACAAAGCAGTCACTGCGAGGCACGGTACGAAAGTTGCGAGGTGCGGTGCGAGCACGAAGTGAAAGTATGAGGCGGTCCTCTGTGTTCCACAACTGCTACTGGGTCCTTGAATAATGTATAATGTGCCAGTAAAGGCAGCCGGTGGATTTTCTGGTGCCCACCTAGGGAGTTGGTGCCCTACGCATACTGCATAATATGCGTATAGGGAGCGGCAGTACTGATTACCAGCTAACGGAAACCCTGCTGCTGTCTCCAAGGTTCTGTCACAGTGTCTCTGTTTGATAGTGCACTAGCCAATGCAGAAGTTGGAGAAATTGCTGGAACCCTGCAGATAATCTACACTGTCATTAACCCATTTAATCCCACTGGTTAAATTGTGACCAGGGTCTAAAAGGAGTATTTGATGTATTTTGCACAGAGTTGTCAATTGTAAATGACAGTGCAGAATATTTTGCATGAGTGGTGCAAATAGTCACATGACCAGAGCTATTTAATTCCACTGTGGTCCTGGAAAGATTATGTCTGTCAAAACTCCATAAAAAAAGTTAATAAATCCTGTCATAATACACTTACAACTATCATATTTTGTACATAATTTGAATTGAGTGGTGTTGTTTTCTGTTGTTCAACTCTTTTGGTGGGGTAGGTTTTGTGTGGATGACTGAAAAATACATCTGGATGAAGCATATTTTGTCCACTCATGTTTATAAAGATATTGCGATTAACTACAAAAATTATGCGATTAATCGCGGTTAAATATTTTAATCATATGATAGCCCTAATATATACTTATACTGTTGAAGTCAGGAGTTTACATACACCTTAGCCAAATACATTAAAACTAAAGTTTTTCACAATTACTGACATTTAATCATAGAAAACATTTCCTGTCTTAGGTCAGTTATGATCACTACTTAATTTTAAGAATGTGAAATTTCAGAATAATAGTTGAGAGAATTATTTATTTCAGCTTTTATTTCTTTCATCAAATTCCCAGTGTGTCAGAAGTTTACATACACTTTGTTAGTATTTGGTAACTTTGCCTTTAAATTGTTTAACTTGAGTCAAACATTTTGGGTAGCCTTTCACAAGCTTCTCACAATAAGTTGCTGGAATTTTGGCCCATTCCTCCAGACAGAACTGGTGTAACTGAGTCAGGTTTGTAGGCTTCCTTGCTCGCACATGCTTTTTCAGTTCTGCCCACAAATTTTCTATCGGATTGAGGTCAGGGCTTTGTGATGGCCACTCCAATACATTGACTTTGTTGTCCTTAAGCCATTTTGCCACAACTTTGGAGGTATGCTTGGGGTCATTGTCCATTTAAAAGACCCATTTGTGACCAAGCTTTAACTTCCTGGCTGATGTCTTGAGATGTTGCTTCAATATATCTACATAATTTTCCTTCCTCATGATACCATCTATTTTGTGAAGTGCACCAGTCCCTTCTGCAGCAATGCACCCCCATGCTTCACGGTTGGGATGATGTTCTTCGCTTGCAAGCCTCACCCTTTTTCCTCCAAATATACCGATGGTCATTATGGCCAAACAGTTCAATATTTGTTTCATCAGACCAAAGGACATTTCTCCAAAAAGTAAGATCTTTGTCCCCATGTGCACTTGCAAACTGTAGTCTGGCTTTTTTATGGCAGTTTTGGAGCAGTAGCTTCTTCCTTGCTGAGCAGCCTTTCAGGTTATGTCGATATAGGACTCGTTTTACTGTGGATATAGATACTCGTCTACCTGTTTCCTCCAGAATCTTCACAAGGTCGTTTGCTGATGTTCTGGGAATGATTTGCATTTTTCGCACCAAACTACTTTCATCTCTAGGAGACAGAATGTGTCTCCTTCCTGAGCGGTATGATGGCTGTGTGGTCCCTTGGTGTTTATACTTGCATACTATTGTTCGTACAGATGAACATGGTACATTCAGGCATTTGGAAATTGCT
>NC_059358.1:5095007-5108078 GCF_019703515.2 Myxocyprinus asiaticus | reverse complement strand
TCCCTATCTGTCACTCACTCGACGTTGGTGTCGATGTAGTGACACTAGGGGTCACTCTTGGGAGCCCGAGACACCTCTGGTCTTTGATAAAAGGCCAATGAAAATTGGCGAGTGGTATTTGCATGCCACTCCCCGAACATACGGGTATAAAAGGAGCTGGTATGCAACCACTCATTCAGATTTTCTCTTCGGAGCCGAACGGTCATGCTCATTGAGCTGAATACTACTGTTCATTCACCTGCTGGATCTGACGGCGCATTTCAGCGGCTTCTCCCTCCTCTGCACTGGTGCACTGCAGAGAACGCCCCTGGGCGCTTCGGCAGAAAAACTAGAGAGTATATTTTCTGAAAGAGCATTTTTCCCCTCTAAAAGAGTATATATTTCTCTAAAAGAGCGCACACACGGAACGTCTTTTAAAGACGCGTCTTTTTAAAGATGCTTTTCCGATTGTGTGTTATTCCTGGTTGTGCTCGTTATCTCTCGCCTTCTAACGGTCACGATCACTGTCTTTCGTGTCTGGGCACTGCTCACGCGGAGACAGCATTCGTGGATGGTCACATTCTCATTGCGCGAATGTGTCCATGGCAACGTTGCGGTCGCAGCTCGCCTTCGTAAGGAAGCGAGCCACCCCAGAGGCTCCCGCCTCGGTCCTTTTACCCACGGGTTTGAGGCCAGCGCGGCTAGCACTGGGGGCGATTTGGGGACCCCAATGGGACCGCCTCCGCCGGGTATCCCCCCGCAGACCTCCCATTCCCCAGCACGCTCGTCTGTCCCGATCGGGCTTCCGGGTGAGTCCGCCGGCTCGTCTCACGGCGAGTTCGACCTCTTATTCGGAGCCCGCGAAAGTGATGAGCTCTCGAGCGCAGCATCGGAGAGCGGGCTCGTCCAGTCGGAAGCCTCGACTGGGCTCCTCCCTTCGGGGTCGATCGCCCAGTCACAGGCTGACGCGGAGATGACGACATGCTTTCCCGGACAGCCGCGAGCGTCGGTTAGAGTGGATTTCACCGCTCTTTCCTGAATCCTCGCGGCTCTGTGATTGGTTCCTGGGCTCGCGGCGCCGCTCAAAGCCACGCCCCGCCCCGTTCCTTTCTTCCCGGAAGTGCATGAAGAGCTGACAAGGTCGCGGGAGGCACCTTTTACTGCCCGGTCCCGATCTTTTCAGCTTCCCCGCTCTCACTACCCTCGATGGTGGGGCGGCCAAGGGTTATTCGGCAATCCCCCGGTGGATAAAGGCGCTCGCGGTGCACCTATGCCCGCAGAGCGCCGCCACCCGGCGCGGGTGCCCAAAGCCCCCGTCCAAGGCCTGTAGGTTTACGTCGTCTCTGACGGTCAAAGCCTACGGCGCTGCTGGACAAGCCGCCTCCGCCCTGCACGCCATGGCTCTCCTGCAAGTCCGCCAAGGCGCTAAAGGAACTGCACGAGGGTAGTTCCGCCCCGGGATTGATGCAGGAACTGCGCTCGGTGACCGACCTCGCTCTCCGAGCGACGGTGGTCACGGCGCGGTCTCCCGGGCGGACGATGGCCACACTAGTGGTCCAGGAGCGCCACCTTTGGCTCAACCTGGTCGAGATGGGTGAGGCCGACAGGACACGATTCCTTGCTGCCCCCATTTTCCAGGCGGGCCTATTCGGCGACACTGTCGAGGACTTTGCCCAGCAGTTCTCGATGGTAGAGCAGTAGATGGATGCTAGCCGGCTTGTCCTGCCCCGGCGTGGCTCAAGATCCCCCCATCTACTCATCGCCGAGGGCGTCCCCCTGCGGTGACTGCACCGGCTCCGCCGCAGCCCGCCCCTCCGGCCCGGCCCCGGTGTGGAGCCCACCGCAGGAAGCCGACGCCACCCGCCTCACAGCCGGCACCGAAGAACCCACGGAGGTCTTCGAAGCGCCCCTGAGACGGGCGACCCAGGGACAACGAAACCCGCTGCTCTGGAGCTGGTAAGCAGACCTTCTTTTTGTTACCTTTTGCATTTAATTGCGCTGCATGCCCAAGTGGCTGCAGTACTCAAGAGCTCCGCAAGAGTGGTTTCCTTGTTCCCTGGGTCACATATTCGGTGTGTACGGCTGGCATCACGACCACCGTCCACCACTCCATTTGGCAGGTTGGCGCTCCAGCGGCGGTCTCCCGCCCTGAGCGCCCAGCTGTGGCACAAATCCGCCCCCGATGTGACAGTCTCCACGGGTTATGAGGACAGGCCTCTTCCTCCCCGTCCCAGGCTGTTCCGGGGGTGGTCACAAGGAGCCAGGTAAGTGCTTCGATGTCCTCGGACTCAGCACGGCCACGATGTGGTGTGGCACCTCAAGCTCCGCCCCGCCGCGAGGCCCCACCCGCCGGTACATCGGATGACATTGTCCCTTTGGTCCCCCTTGCGCGGAACTCGGGTGCATGGCTTGCGCTTTCCAGTCCGTCACGAGGGCTGGTCCGGACCGTCCGACTCGGCTGCACGATTCACTTCGCTGGGCATCCGCCCAGGTCCAGCGGTGTCCACTTCACCTTGGTGAAAGATGGAAACGCTGCTACCTTGCGCGGAGATCGCTACCCTCCTACGGAAGGACGCGATAGAACCTGTCCCTCCAGCCGAGATGAAGAAGGGGTTTTACAGCCCCTACTTCATTGTACCGAAAAAAGGCGGTGGGTTGCGGCCAATCTTGGACCTGCGAGTACTGAACCGGGCCTTACACAGACTCCCGTTCAAGATGCTGACGCAAAGACGCATTCTAGCGAGCGTCCGGCATCAAGATTGGTTCGCGGCGGTAGACCCGAAGGATACGTACTTTCACGTCTCGATCCTTCCTCGACACAGACCCTTCCTGCGGTTTGCGTTCGAGGGTCAGGCGTATCGGTACAAGTCCTCCCTTTCGGCCTGTCCCTGTCTCCTCGCATCTTTATGAAGATCGCAGAGGCTGCCCTTGCCCCGTTAAGGGAGGTGGGCATTCGCATTCTCAACTATCTCGACGACTGGCTAATCCTGGCTCACTCTCGAGATGGGTTATGCGCACACAGGGACCTGGTGCTCTCACACCTCAGCCGACTAGGGCTTCGGGTCAGCTGGGAAAAGAGCAAGCTCCTCCCGGTTCATATGGCGTCCTCGGCGGTGGCCACCCCGCTCGGGTTGATGCATATGAGGCCGCTTCAGCACTGGCTCCAGACTCGAGTCCCGAGACGGGCATGGCACCACGGGACACACCGCGTGGCCATTACGTCGGTCTGTCACCGTCTTTTCAGCCCTTGGACCGACCTCTCGTTTCCACGAGCAGGTGTTCCGCTAGAACTGGTCTCCAGGCGCGTCGTGGTCACGACAGACGCCTCCAAAATGGGCTGGGGCGCTGTTGGCAACGGGCACGCAGCCGCCGGCCTCTAGACGGGTCTGCAGCTGCGTTGGCACATCAACTGCCTCGAGTTACTGGCAATTCTGCTCGCCCTACGGAGGTTCCGGCCGTTGATCCAGGGCAAGCACGTGCTAGTTCGGACAGACAGCACGGCAGCGGTAGCATATGTCAACCGCCAAGGCGGTCTGCGCTCCCGCTGTATGTCATAACTCGCCCGCCGTCTCCTCCAACGGAGTTAGCAGCACCAAGTCGCTGCAAGCCACTCACATCCCGGGCAACCTCAACACTTCGGCGGACGCGCCGTAACAACAGGTTACCCTCAAGGGAGAGTGGAGACTCCACCTTCAGGTGGTCCAGCTGATTTGGAGTCGATTCAGTCAGGCACAGGTGCACCTGTTCGCCTCCCAAGAATCCTCCCACTGCCCACTCTGGTACGCCCTCACCGAGGCCTTCCTCGGCATAGACGCGCTGGCACACAGCTGGTCCCCTGGCATTCGCAAATATGCGTTTTCCCCAGTGAGCCTGCTTGCACAGACCCTGTGCAAGGTCAGGGAGGACGAGGAGAAGGTCATCCTGGTAAGCACCCTACTGGCCCGCCCAGACGTGGTGCTCGGACCTCACGCTCCTCGTGACAGCTCCCCCCGGGCAAATTCCCCTGAGAAAGGCCCTTCTTTCTCAGGGAAGGGGCATCATCCGGCACCCGCGCCCAGACCTCTGGAATCTCCATGTCTGGCCCCTGGATGGGACGCGGAAGACCTAAGCTGTCTCCCACCTGCGGTGGTAGACACGTTCACTCAGGCTAGGGCTCCCTCTATGAGGCATCTGTATGCCTTTAAGTGGTGTCTGTTCGCTAAGTGGTGTTCTTCCCATCAGGAAGACCCCCAGAGGTGCACAGTCAGATCAGTGCTTTCCTTCCTGCAAGAGAGGTTGGAAGGGAGGCTGTCCCCTTCCACCTTGAAGGTGTACGTTGCTGCCATAGCAGCACACCATGACGCAGTCGACGGTGAGTCCTTAGGGAAGCATGATCTGATCATCAGGTTCCTAAGAGGCGCCAGGAGGCTGAATCCCTCCAGGCCACGCCTTGTTCCCTCATCGGACCTCTGTAGTTTTTCAGGGTCTACAGAGAGCCCCCTTTGAGTTTTGCAGTCAGCCGGGCTTAAGGCACTCTCCTTGAAGACTGCCCTCCTGACTGCGCTCACTTCCATCAAGAGGGTAGGTGACCTGCAAGCGTTCTCTGTCAGCGAAACGTGCCTGGAGTTCGGTCCGGGCTATTCTCACGTGATCCTGAGACCCCCGACCGGGCTATGTGCCCAAGGTTCCCACCACTCCTTTTAGAGACCAGGTGGTGAACCTGCAAGCGCTGCCCCAGGAGGAGGCAGACCTAGCCCTGTCGTTGCTGTGTCCGGTGCGCGTTTTACGCATCTATTTGGATCGCACGCAGAGCTTTAGAATCTCTGAGCAGCTCTTTGTCTGCTTTGGTGCACAGCAGAAAGGAAGCGCTGTCTCCAAGCAGAGGATCGCCCACTGGCTCATTGACGCCATAACTATGGCATGTCTCGCCCAAAACATGCCGCCCCCAGTAGGGCTACGAGCCAATTCTACCCGTGGTGTAGCGGCTTCTTGGGCCCTGGCCAGAGGTGCCTCTCTAACAGACATTGCAGAGCAGCGGGCTGGGCAACACCCAACACCTTTGCAAGGTCCTACAACCTCCGGGTGGAACCGGTTTGGTCCCAGGTAGTGGCACACAACACAAGCGGATAAGCCCGGGATAGCCGGCTGGGTGTATCGCTTGCACATAGCGCCTTCCACCTCCTTTTGAGCTGAAGACGTGCGCTGTTAATTCCCAGTAGTGTTCACAAAATTGTTCCCTGGTTGACTTCCTCCGAGCCCTGTGGCAGTCGAGTTTTCGGAGAGACTCGCTGCCGGCCCAGTACACGCGCTAACTAAGAGCCCGGTTCTGGGGTAGGTGCTCCGCATGTGGCGGTTCCCTGTAAGGCTAACCCCATGCAATCTATATCTTCCACTAGTTCGTTTCCCTACTGGCAAACTGCGTCTTCCTTGGGCAGAGCCCCTCAGTCTCCATGTTGTAGTAACTCCTCCCCCATTGGGTAGGATCTACCTTGAAGGCTCTCCACATGGTTGGAAAGACCATGTGATGTATTTTTCCACTTAAATATCCCCCCCTCTCTTGGGGCGAGGTGTGGTCTCCGCGGTGTCCTCCCCTTGGGAGGGACACCCCCGACTAGACCTGGCGGCCCAGTCGGATAATCCCCCTTCTTTTTTAGGGAGTGGAAAAAGAGAAGGGGAAAGAGGCCATGACTGGGTTAAGCCTGTCTCTATCTCTGGGTAGTCGACTTGTCCCCAAAAAGGGCCGTTCGACACTCATAACTGTGTTGGGGGAGGTTACGTGTCGACCTGGTGTGCTGGCTATGAGGCACACAGCAAGTCTGCCCACCACACACCGCCAGTTCACGTAACACAGTTCAGCCTTGTGGCGTTTTGTATAGGGACCCCTAGTGTCACTACATCGACACCAACGTCGAGTGAGTGACAGATAGGGAACGTCATGGTTACTGGTGTAACCTCCGTTCCCTGATGGAGGGAACGAGACGTTGGTCCCTCCTGCCACAACGCTGAACTACCCGCTGAAATGGCCGGACCTTATATCGGCTCCTCAGCGTAAAACCTGAATGAGTGGTTGCATACCAGCTCCTTTTATACCCGTATGTTCGGGGGAGTGGCATGCAAATACCACTCGCCAATTTTCATTGGCCTTTTATCAAAGACCAGAGGTGTCTCGGGCTCCCAAGAGTGACCCCTAGTGTCACTACATCGACACCAACGTCTCGTTCCCTCCATCAGGGAACGGAGGTTACACCAGTAACCATGACGTTATGTGCGTGACAGTTACAGACACTTCAAATCAAATCTTGTGGATATCAATGAGAGAATCAAAAATCCATGCTCGTTCTTATACCATGATGATTCTGATAGATCTCTAAATATTGCTTTGATCTGTGATGTGTTTCAAGATCACAACACTTTTAGCCAACATTTGGGAAGGGGTTGTTTTGACAAACTCTGCGATTTGATATACAGTTATAATAAACGTTGGATCATCTCATATTGCTTTGCCGCTCAGCGAGAACCGCACACAATCGCTAGAGAGCACCACTCGCTCACGCAACGCTGGCCATATTTTGAAAAGCAGCGGCTCATGGTCATATCTCCATTTCAGTCTTATTTCAGTCATCATACAGCTTTTATAGATGTCATACCGATGTCTCAGAGGTCAAAGTCTGGAGATTTTAAAGCGTTTTGAATGGTTTTCCCTCTTCATTTAAGTGCTGCTTTCACAGTTGTCTCATTGGTAATGCCGGTGTTTCCCCATTTATGTGAAAACGACAAAGAATAAAATTAAATATCACATGTTCTGTCAAGTTCCAACCCTTCTACATTCTGTGGCTATTATTATTTCTGGATTGTCCATTTCAATTCACAGAGTTCTTACAAAGAGTGTGGTCTGCAAAAAAAAATATTTTGTCCATTTTTGTCATGTCCATAACGCAAGTCTATTTTCTGTCCAAAACTGGAAAAAAAAACTTGTCTAGACTGAAGATTTGTTGTTTGGTTGTAAAGAGTAGCATCTCCAGTTTCATTTGATATGCCACTTTTAAAAAATCATTCATTTTTGGCACATCAGCGTGCCGATAAACATGATGTCCAATTGGGACCTTATTCCCTTAAAAGTAAAAAAAACATGTTAGTTATTTTATATATATATATATATATATATATATATATATATATAACTCAAAAAAAAAAAAAAAGAAACATCCTCTCACTTTCAACTGCTTTTATTTTCAGCAAACTTAACATGTGTAAATAGTTGTATGAACATAAAAAGATTCAACATCTAAGACATAAACTGAACAAGTTTCACAGACATGTGACTAACAGAAATGGAATAATGTGTCCCTGAACAAAGCGGGGGTCAAAATCAGAAGTAACTGTCAGTATCTGGTGTGGCCAGCAGCTGCATTAAGTACTGCAGTGCATCTCCTCCTCATGAACTACACCAAATTTGCCAGTTCTTGCTGTGAGATGTTGCCCCACACTTCCAAAGCATTTGCAAGTTCCCAGACATTTCTGGGGGGAATGGCTCTAGCCCTCACCCTCCGATCCAACAGGCCCCAGATGTGCTCAATGGGATTGAGATCCGGGCTCTTCGCTGGCTATGGCAGAACACTGACATTCCTGTCTTGCAGGAAATCACGCACCGAATGAGCAGTATGGCTGGTGGCATTGTCATGCTGGAGGGTCATGTCAGGATGAGCCTGCAGGAGGGGTACCACATGAGGGAGGAGGATGTCTTCCCTATAACGCTCAGTGTTGAGATTGCCTGCAATGACAACAAGCTCAGTCTGATGATGCTGTGACACAGACCATGACGGACCCTCCACCTCCAAAAAAATGTATCCCGCTCCAGAGTACAGGCCTTGGTGTAACTCTCATTCCTTCAACGATAAATGCAAGTCCGACCATCACCCCTGGTGAGACAAAACCGCGACTCGTCAGTGAAGAACACTTTTTGCCAGTCCTCTCTGGTCCAGCGAAGGTGGGTTTGTGCCCATAGGCGACATTGTTGCCGGTGATGTCTGGTAAGGACCTGCCTTACAACAGGCCTACAAGCCCTCAGTCCAGCCTCTCTCAGCCTATTGCGGACAAATTGCTTCGGGAGATAAAGACCTTGTATAACTTCCAACATCGAGCTCTAAAATTCTCGTCAAGTGGCAAGGGCCCTTTGAGGTCACATGGTGAGTCAGGGAAATCGATTATGAGGTTAAGCGAACGGATAGAGGCGGAGCATGTCAGATTTACAACCTCAAACCATGGAGAGAGGCGGTACCCGTGACTTTAGCGACTGTGGTTCGGGAGAGGGAGGAGCTCGGACCGGAGGTGAACTTAAAAGCCACGGATCAAGTCACCCCGGTCACTTGTGGAGACAGCTTCTTACCGTCACAAGTCACGGAGGTCGCCAGGTTGCAAAGAGAATTCTCCATGTTCTCGCCTCTTCCCGGTCCTATAAATCTCATAAAGCACCATATCGAAATGACCCCAGGGGTGGTAATACGCAGTCATCCCTACCGGTTACAGGAACACACAAAAAAAGTGGTTCGGGAAGAATTAAAGGCCATGCTGGATATGGGGGTAATAGAAGAATCCCACAGTGACTGGGCCAGCCCAGTGGTTTGGTTCCGAAGAGTGACGGCTCGGTCTGGTTCTGTGTGGATTATCAGAATCAGAATCAGAATGAGCTTTATTGCCAAGTATGCTTACACATACAAGGAATTTGTCTTGGTGACAGGAGCTTCCAGTTCCCTATCTGTCACTCACTCGACGTTGGTGTCGATGTAGTGACACTAGGGGTCACTCTTGGGAGCCCGAGACACCTCTGGTCTTTGATAAAAGGCCAATGAAAATTTTAGAGTGGTATTTGCATGCCACTCCCCCCGAACATACGGGTATAAAAGGAGCTGGTATGCAACCACTCATTCAGATTTTCTCTTCGGAGCTGAATGGTCATGCTCATTGAGCTGAATACTACTGTTCATTCACCTCTGCTGGATCTGACGGCGCATTTCAGCAGCTTCTCCCTCCTCTGCACTGGTGCACTGCAGAGAATGCCCCTGGGTGCTTCGGCAGAAAAACTAGAGAGTATATTTTCTGAAAGAGCATTTTTTCCCTCTAAAAAAGTATATATTTCTCTAAAAGAGCACACACACGGAACGTCTTTTTAAAGACGCGTCTTTTTAAAGATGCTTTTCCGATTGTGTGTTATTCCTGGTTGTGCTCGTTATCTCTCGCCTTCTAACGGTCACGATCACTGTCTTTCGTGTCTGGGCACTGCTCACGCGGAGACAGCGTTCGTGGGTGGTCATGTTCTCATTGCGAGAATATGTCCATGGCAACGTTGCGGTCGCGGCTCGCCTTCGTAAGAAAGCGAGCCACCCCAGAGGCTTCCGCCTCGGTCCTTTTACCCACGGGTTTGAGGCCAGCGCGGCTAGCACTGGGGGCGATTTGGGGACCCCAATGGGACCGCCTCCGCCGGGTATCCCCCCGCGGACCTCCCATTCCCCAGCACGCTCGTCTGCCCCGATCGGGCTTCCGGGTGAGTCCGCCGGCTCGTCTCACGGCAAGTTCAACATCTTATTCGGAGCCCGCGAAAGTGATGAGCTCTCGAGCGCAGCATCGGAGAGCGGGCTCGTCCAGTCGGAAGCCTCAGCTGGGCTCCTCCCTTCGGGGTAGTAGTAGATGGATGCTAGCCGGCATATCCTACCCCGGCACGGCTCAAGATACCGCACCCCATCTACTCATCACCAAGGGCGTCCCCCTGCGGTGACTGCACCGGCTCCGCCGCAGCCCGCCCCTTCGGCCCGGCCCCGGTGTGAAGCCCACCGCAGAAAGCAGACGCCACCCGTCTCACGGCCGCCCAGAACACGTGAAAGGCTTCAAAGCGCCCTTGAGACGGGTGACCCAGGGACAACGAAACCCGCTGCTCTGGAGCTGGTAAGCAGATCTTCATCTTTTTGTTACCTTTGCATTTAATTGCGCTGCATGCCCAAGTGGCTGCAGTACTCGAGCTCAGCAAGAGTGGTTTCCTTGTTCCCTGGGTCACGTATCCGGTGTGTACGGCTGGCAACACGACCACCATCCACCACTCCATTTGGCAGGTTGGCGCTCCAGCGGCGGTCTCCCGCCCCTGAGCGCCCAGCTGTGGCACAAATCCGCCCCCGATGTGACAGTCTCCACGGGTCACGAGGACAGGCCTCTTCCTCCCCCGTCCCAGGCTGTTCCGGGGGTGGTCACAAGATTGGTTTGAGGCGGTAGACCCGAAGCATGCGTACTTTCATGTCTCGATCCTTCCTTGACACTGACCCTTCCTGCCCACTAAGGGAGGTGGGCATTTGCATTCTCAACTATCTCGACGACTGGCTAATCTTAGCTCACTCTCGAGATGTGTTATGCGCACACAGGGACCTGGTGCTCTCACACCTCAGCCGACTAGGGCTTCGGGTCAACTGGGTTAAAGAGCAAGCTCCTCCCGGTTCAGAGCATCTCTTTTCTCGGTTTGGAGTTGGACTCGGTCTCCCTGATGGCGCGCCTTACGAACGAGCGCGCCCAGTTGGTGCTGGCCTGTTTGAAGGCGTTCAAACAGAAAACAGTGGTTCCACTGAAACTTTTTCAGAGGCTCTTGGGGCATATGGCATCCTCGGCGGTGGCCACCCTGCTCGGGTTGATGCATATGAGGCGCTTCAGCACTAGCTCCAGACTCGAGTCCCGAGATGGGTATGGCGCCACGGGACTCACCGCGTGGCCATTACGTTGGTCTGTCACCGTCTTTTCAGCCCTTGGACCGACCTCTCATTTCTACGAGCAGGTGTTCCCCTAGAACTGGTCTCCAGGCGCGTCGTGGTCACGACAGATGCCTCCAAAACGGGCTGGGGTGCTGTTTGCAACGGGCACGCAGCCGCCGGCCTTGAGTTACTGGCAATTCTGCTCGCCCTGCGGAGGTTCCGGCCGTTGATCCAAGGCAAGCACGTGCTAGTTCGGACGGACAACACGCCAGCGGTAGCATATGTCAACAACCAAGGCGGTCTGCGCTCCCGCTGTATGTCACAACTCGCCTGCCGTCTCCTCCAACGGAGTCAGCAGCACCTCAAGTCGCTGCAAGCCACTCACATCCCGGGCAACCTCAACACTATGGCGGACACGCTGTCACAACAAGTTACCCTCAAGGGAGAGTGGAGACTCCACCTTCAGGTGGTCCAGCTGATTTGGAGTCGATTCGACAGGCACAGGTGCACCTGTTCGCCTCCCAAGAATCCTCCCCACTGCCCGCTCTGGTACGCCCTGACCGAGGCCTTCCTCGGCATAGACGCGCTGGCACACAGCTGGTCCCCTGGCATTCGCAAATATGCGTTTTCCCCCAGTGAGCCTGCTTGCACAGACCCTATGCAAGGTCAGGGAGGACGAGGAGAAGGTCGTCCTGGTAAGCACCCTACTGGCCCGCCCAGACGTGGTGCTCGGACCTCACGCTCCTCGCAACAGCTCCCCCCGGGCAAATTCCCCTGTGGAAGGACCTTCAGGTCCCTAAGAGGCGCCAGGAGGCTGAATCCCTCCAGGCCGCGCCTCGTTCCCTTATCGGACCTCTGTAGTTCTTCAGGGTCTACAGAGAGCCCCCTTTGAGTTTTGCAGTCAGCCGAGCTTAAGGCACTCTCCTTGAAGACTGCCCTCCTGACTGCGCTCACTTCCATCAAGAGGGTAGGTGACCTGCAAGCGTTCTCTGTCAGCGAAACATGCCTGGAGTTTGGTCCAGGTTACTCTCACGTGATCCTGAGACCCTGACCGGGCTATGTGCCCAAGGTTCCCACCACTCCTTTAGGGACTAGGTGGTGAACCTACAAGTGCTGCCCCAGGAGGAGGCAGACCCAGCCCTGTCGTTGCTGTGTCCGGTGCATGCTTTATGCATCTATTTGGATCGCACGCAGAGCTTTAGAATCTCTGAGCAGCTCTTTGTCTGCTTTTGGTGCACAGCGGAAAGGAAGCACTGTCTCCAAGCAGAGGATCACCCACTGGCTTGTTGACGCCATAACCATGGCATATCTCGCCCAAAACATGCCGCCCCCGGTAGGGCTACGAGCCCATTCTACCCGTGGTGTAGCGGCTTCTTGGGACTTGGCCAGGGGTGCCTCTCTAACAGACATTTGCAGAGCAGCGGGCTGGGCAACACCCAACACCTTTGCAAGGTTCTACAACCTCCAGGTGGAACCGGTTTCATCCCAGGTAGTGGCACGCAACAAGCAGATAAGCCCGGGATAGCCGGCCGGGTGTATCACTTGCACATAGCACCTTCCACCTCCTTTTGAGCTGAAGACGTGCGCTGTTAATTCCCAGTAGTGTTCACAAAATTGTTCCCTGGTTGACTTCCTCCAAGCCCTGTGGCGGTCGAGTTTTCGGAGAGACTCGCTGCCGGCCCAGTACACGCGCTAACTAATAGCCCGGTTCTGGGGTAGGTGCTCCGCATGTGGCGGTTCCCTGTAAGGCTAACCCCATGCGATCTATATCTTCTGCTAATTCGTTTCCCTGCTGGCAAACTCTGTCTTCCTTGGGCAGAGCCCCTCAGCCCCAGTCTCCATGTTGTAGTAACTCCTCCCCCATTGGGCAGGATCTACCTTGAAGGCTCTCCACATGGTTGGAAAGACCATATGATGTATTCTTCCACTTAAATATCCCCCCCTCTCTTGGGGCGAAGTGTGGTCTCTGCGGTGTCCTCCCCTTGGGAGGGACACCCCCCGACTAGACCTGGCGGCCCAGTCGGATAATCCCCCTTCTTTTTTAGGGAGTGGAAAAAGAGAAGGGGAGAAGAGGCCACGACTGGGTTAAGCCTGTCTCTATCTTTGGGTAGTCGACTTGTCCCCAAAAAGGGCCGTTCGACACTCATAACTGTGTTGGGGGAGGTTACGTGTTGACCTGGTGTGCTGGCTATGAGGCACACAGCAAGTCTGCCCACAACACACCGCCAGTTCACGTAACACAGTTCAGCCTTGTGGCGTTTTGTATAGGGACCCCTAGTGTCACTACATCGACACCAACGTCGAGTGAGTGACAGATAGGGAACGTCATGGTTACTGGTGTAACCTCCATTCCCTGATGGAGGGAACGAGACGTTGGTCCCTCCTG